>NW_024821026.1:0-379 GCF_019175285.1 Sceloporus undulatus | reverse complement strand
TCCTGGGCCTTTTCAAGGGCCCTGGGCGGAGCCCTTGCTCCTGGCTTGGCTGCTGCTGCGCTGCTTGGGAGGGGAGATGTTCCTGGGGCCAAAAGACGCCCCGCCGCTTGCCCTCTCCCACCGCTACCGCCGCCGCCGCTGCAAGTCCAGGGGCGGTGTTCCTGGGCCTTTTCAAGGGCCCTGGGCGGAGCCCTTGCTCCTGGCTTGGCTGCTGCTGCGCTGCTTGGGAGGGGAGATGTTCCTGGGGCCAAAAGACGCCCCGCCGCTTGCCCTCTCCCACCGCTTGCCCTCTCCCACCGCTACCACCGCCGCCGCTGCAAGCAGCGGCGGCGGTATTTTTAAAAATTTGGATGGCATTCTTTGTGTAACTGTGTTGTTG
>NW_024821025.1:0-1835 GCF_019175285.1 Sceloporus undulatus | reverse complement strand
ATTATTATTATTATTATTATTATTATTATTATTATTATTATTATTATTAATTATTTGATTTACGCCCTGCCTTCCTCCCTGAAGGGACCCAAGGCGGCTTACAGATAAAATCATTAAAATTATGATAAAATATAACATTTAAAAAGATTATATATAAAATCACATTTAAAAGTCATAAAATTCACAATATAAAAATTTAAAATCACCTTACAATACACAGTTTAAACAGACTAATGAACAGTTGTACATGGGTAGATGCACATATGCATTACACAATGATGTACATGGATTTAAATTGCACAGGATTATGCATGGTTGCATATTGTGCATTGGTTCCACCTTTCCTTGTGCAGTGGCACAATTCAACAACTGCCATGCAATTTCCTCAGTGTAGGGCTTCTCCCCATTTTTTTCTGCCAAGGTCCACATGTCTTCTGGGATTATCTTTCAAGAGATATTATCACATGAGACAAAATTGGGAGTTTAAAGAGGGGCCAATGCAGGTTCATCCAAATTCGCAGCTGCTTTTCATATGACACTTCAGGCAAACAGAAGAGAAACTAGGGTGAATGTGAGGTCAATCAGGAAATAAGTAAATTTGCAAAGCTATGGGATTTACGTTTCCATTATCTTGTAAATTGACTCCCTTCATGTAATGCCAGCAGTGTGGAAAACAAGCCTCAGGTGACTTCATTTCCCAGGGTGTCTTGCTAGGAGGGAGGGAGAATGCTCTCGTCCCTTAAAGGGATACACACACACATTCCCCTCTTTAATAATAATAATAATAATAATAATTTGTTTTATTTATATACCGCTATTCCAAAGATCATAGCGGTGAACAGCAAGTAAGCTAATTAGGCTCCCTGGCTGCTTTTCCTCCTCTAATTAAGGGCACAGCTGCTGGGAGAAGGTAGCAAGAGGACACTTTGGAAGTCCTCCTGGACAGGAGGGAGAAATGGAGGACATGTCTTGGAAAAAGGAGGACACGGAATCAGGCAGCCTCCTCCTTTCTCTCTCTCTTGTGTGTGTGTGTCTGGATTTGGAGTCAGGGTTTGGAGTTTGCAAAGGGAGAGATAAGGCATTTTGGAAGTCCTCCTGGACAAGAGGGAAAAATGGAGGACACACTTTGGAAAAGGAGGACATGGAATCAGGTAGGCTTATGGACCCAGTCTCCTCCTCCTCCTCCTCCTCCTCCTCTCTCTCTCTCTCTCTCTCTCTCTCTCTCTCTCTCTCTCTTTTGTGTGTGTGTGTGTGTCTTTATGTGTGGTTTTAGGAGTTTGCAAAGGGCAGCCTCATTCTGCTTTTCTCTGAAACACCTTTGGGGGCTTCTGTGGCAAAGAGGATCCCCCCCCGTATCCCCTTCCCTGGTGCATGTGTGTGTGTGTGCGCGCATTTTTGGAAATGACACTTTGGAGCATGCTCAGAGAAGGTATTTCTAAGCAGGCAATGAAGATTTGTTTGTCTCCTTTTGATAGCCAAATTCGCATTGGTCCTACTTTAATGTGCTTTTAACCCCTTGTGCTGCTCTGTGTTTGATAACCAGTAACAAATAGGATGGCTTTTCTGATATGCCACCACTTTAGTCATTTTAGGGATGGAAGCACATAGGACCTACGTGTGATAAAGTCCCAAGGGTGGCATGCCTGTAATGGGTGAGACTCAACCTAGTGGTGTATGAGTCTCCTATGTGTAATAAAGTCCCGTCCTTTTCTTACTCTTTGCTTCCCTATCATTTTGTTCTCATTCTGCCAATTCTTTCTCCCTGTCCACCTCTCCCTCCTCTTCTTGGGACATTATCAGACAAGGGAAATTGGAAGTATAATCCAATGGCAATC
>NW_024821024.1:0-1835 GCF_019175285.1 Sceloporus undulatus | reverse complement strand
CCTCAGAGGATGGCAATGGCAAACCCCCTCTGAAGAAGCTTGCCAAGGGAACACTGTGATAGGCTCACCGTAAGTCGGAAATGACTTGAAGGCATACAACAGCAACAAACAAAGGGATTTTTCCAGAGCCAGTGTAGTGTAATGTTGGACTCGGATTCTGGGTGACCAGGGTTTGAATCCCTGCTCAGTTATGTAAACCCACTTGGTCATCTTCGGCGAGTCCCACAGTCAGCCCCAGTAAAAACCTTAGGGTCGCCGTAAGTCGGAAACAATTTGAAGGTACACAACAGCAACAATTAATAGAATGTTCTTCTTTTCTTTCCGTGTTGTTTCTGCCTCTGCCGTCAGATTTCCTGTTGAAGATGTCATGCCCAGAAATACATCGACTTGGTTAATTGTTGTGGTGTATCTTCAAACCATTTCTGACTTACAGCAACCCTAAGGTGGTCCTATCATGGCAAATTTCTTCAGAGGGGGTTTGCCATTGCCTTCCTCTGAGGCTGAGAGAGTGTGACTTGTCTAGGGTCACCCAGTGGGTTTCCATGGCTATGCAGGGATCAACTTGGTTAGTTAAGATGAGCCTGTATTCGAGTCGATAAACATTCAACGTCTGAAAAATCTTTGTTTTCTCCTTTGCAGGACTCAATAAGAAAAAGCAGTTCTAGGAGTTGTGATACGCTCACAAGAAGATCACAGCAACACAATGACGCAAACCACAACCTACAAAGACCCAGACGTTTCTGTGAGCGATGGAGACGACAAAGAAGCGTCAGTGTTGCTGCATTTATATCCATACTCCGAGGATAAGGATGACCCGCAGTGTCCAAATGGTAAGCTCCTATGGTTGTGATGGGAGAAGAAGAAGAAGCCAAAAGACCAAACTGTTTTTAATAATTTCTCTATTATTTCTGTTTGCACATGCCTTACAGAGTTAAAGTTGCAAAACCCAAGGTAGCTGTGCATAGATTGCAATGGTGTGTAGTCCATAAAATGAAGAACGAAATAGTGGCTGCAGTATTCTGCTCCTTTTACTGCTCCATGTTCATTTAACAGTAGTTTAAAAAGCCAGTTCCTAGTCCTTCAGAGTTCACAAATGTATGTGGTGGAAAACTGTAGGGATGCTGAAATCTTATGTACACGTAAGTTTGGAGTAAATCCTTTACATTTGAGGTGGATGAACGATGGTCTGCATGGGATGCCATATACACATACGTTAGGAATAAATTCTTTAAATTTGGGTTGGATGAAGGATGGTCTGCATAAGATGTGATATACACATAAGTTAGGAGTAAATCATTTAAATTTAGGGTGGACGAAGGATGGCATGGATGGGATGCAATATACACATAAGGGAGGAATAAATCCTTTATATTTGGGGTGGACAAAGGATGACCTGAATGGGATGCAATATACACATAAGGTAGAAGTAAATCCTTTATATTTGGGGTGGAGAAATGAAGGATGGCCTGGATGGGATGTGATATACACATAACCTAAGAGTAAATCCATTAAATTTGGGGTGGACGAAGGATGCCCTGCAGGCTTTATATGATAAGGAATACTTTTCCCAAAATGTTTTGCCTCTACTGTGTTTATGGGACATTTCTTCCACATCTGTCCTCTGCCCCATCTTACATCAAAATTGCAAGATTATGTCACTGCATATATTGTAAGTTTCTTTATCATCCTTTAGCAGGTTTCCAGGGTGACAATTTATACTTGCAATGATTCCCAAACTTTGGTCCTCCAGGTCTTTTGGACTTCAACTCCCAGAAGCCCTAGCTGATTTGGCCAATAGTCAAGAATTCTGGGAGCTGAAGCTCAAAACATCTGGA
>NW_024821023.1:0-1835 GCF_019175285.1 Sceloporus undulatus | reverse complement strand
AGAGATGCCATCCTTAGTTACTGCATCAGTCGGAGACATAGAGAAATTATCTGGGTGTCATCAGCGTACTGATAACACCGCGCCCCATGTCTCCGGATGATCTCTCAAAGCGGGTTCATGTAAATGTTGAATAGCATAGGGGACAAAATCGCTCCCTGAAGGACACCAGATGTCAGGGCCCTCCTATCGGAGCAACAGTCCCCCAGCTCCACCATCGGGGATCTGCCCGAGAGGTAGGAACGGAACCACTGCAAAGCAGTGCCCCCAATTCCCAACTCCCTCAGGCGTCCCAGAAGGATACCATGGTCGATGGTATCGAAGGCCGCTGAGATGTCCAAGAGCACTAACAGGGAGACGCTCCCCCTGTCCATGCCCAGACAGAGATAATCAACTAAGGCGACCATGGCAGTCTCAACTCCATAGCCCACCCGGAAGCCGGTTTGAAATGGGTCCAGAAAATTGGTGTCGTCCAAGATCGACTGAAGCTGGAAAGCGACTGCTCTCTCGATCACCTTCCCCAAAACAGGCAGCAGCGAGATGGGCCTATAATTATTATGAATCAGGGGGTCTAAGGAGGGCTTCTTTAGCAGGGGTTTAACCACTGCTAATTTTAATTATGGGTTCCATCAGCCTTCGAGGGTGGACCATCCTAAGAGGTCCACCACCCGCGGGAGGGTTAATGGTAGAAGCCTTGATTCTAGCCTCAACCAGGAAATGATCTGTCCATGACAAGGGAGAGACATTAGAGATCTCTACCCACGGAGCCTCCATGTCCATACTGAAGATCACATCAAGAGTATTACCAGCACAATGTGTTGGCCCTGAGACTAATTGAGACAGGCCCATGGCTGTCATGGTAGTCATGAACTCCCGAGCTGCACCAGTTGGAATATCACTGGCCTCGAAAGGGATGTTGAGGTCCCCCAGGACAAGAAGCCTAGGGGACTCCAACACCAGTTCTGAGACCAGCTGTGTCAGCTCGGCTAGGGAGTCTGTTAGTACACGGGGTGGCCGGTAGACCAACAGAATCCCCAGACTGTCTCTGGCCTTCAGGGACAGGTAAATACATTCGATGTGATCTGTTTTCCGGACTGGGATCCTGGTTAAGGAGAGGGTGTTTTTATGGACCAAGGCAACACCACCACCCCGCCCACCTAACCTGATCTGGTCCTTAACTGAGTACCCGGCTGGAAGGGCCTGGGCCCACACTGCCTCACTCTCAGGCCCAAGCCAGGTCTCAGTAATGCACGCCAGGTCACAGCTTTTATCCTGTAGAAGATCATACATAATGTGGGTCTTATTTTTTATAGACCTGGCGTTGCATAGGAGCAGCAACAGGGTTTGTGGTACGACTGGGCTGACCCTCAGGCCTCTTTGGTTAGGGAAGTGGAAGGAAGGAGAGAGAGGTATCACACATCGATCTCTCCTTCCATTTAAACACCTATTCACATTCCTACCGCCATACCTCCCCTTGCCCCGCACAATCTCAATCGGGGCTCCCATTACATATGCATCCGCCACCACAGCTGGCCTCCCATATCCCATTCCCACCCCCAAATCTAATAATAACAAAAAAAAAAACCTCAATAACAAAGGAAGACAGCAGAAGATGTCATTCCTAAAAACACAGACTAATCCAAAATTACCCCAAATTACAAAAACCCAGCTCAAACCGTATGACAATCTGGCGAGCAAATAAATTCCTGTTCCTCTTATGGAAGGAACGCCAGTACTTCGCCCAAAAAACCCCAAACCCCCCCCCAAAAAAACCTCTCGGCGAATACGGTAGCGCGCCCAGCTGGTCTGTGGCTGGCGTCCTCGGGTTGGGGGCCGGC
>NW_024821022.1:0-1835 GCF_019175285.1 Sceloporus undulatus | reverse complement strand
AAAAAAAATCCTGACTCCCTTCCTTTGCCACCCCAATTGGGGATTGTAATGTGACTCTCATATAATCAATAGATGCTAAGGAATTGAAGTAATTATAAAGAAATAATAACGAAGTTTTGCATTTTAAAATATAAATAACTACAATAATATTGGAATTTGATATTTTGGTAAACATACACAAATATTAGAGTAAATTTACTTTATTTACTTTATTTACTTTAAGGGAAAATAAAAACAAAAATAAAGAGAAGAATTTTTCAAAATAATGATGGTAAGAGTGTGAAAAATTTAAATAATATATAGACACTAATTCATTGAGAATAAACTAAAGCAACTGAGGAGAACTGAAGTCCAAACATATATGGAAACAAGAAGCTTAAAGAAAAAAGTTGAAAAGGAACGGAAAACAGAAAAAATGGCTATGGTAAAAAAAGGTTACACACAAACACAAACTCTTATACAAAGAAGAGGCTCTGGAAGCATAGGGGATGATACAATGAAAATTGTAGATCCAATTGCTGCATTGGTAGATGAAATAAAAAGCTTAAGACAAGAATTAAGAGAAAATAGACAAGAAATGAAAGAGGATTTAAAAGAATCTATTAGAGATATCAGAGAGGAAATTAAGGAAGCAAGGTTGGAAATAAGAAAAGATTTTAAAAAAGAAATTGATAATATGGGGAAAAGAATGGACAAATTTTCTTCTGAATTAAACAAAAATCAGAAAGAGATAGAAAAATTAAAAGATAAAAATAATATGATAGAAAAAATGACAATGGAACTATCAAAAAAACAGGAAACGCAACAGTCTCTAGATTGGACAAACGAACTAAGATATAGAGATAGATGTATTAAAATAAGAGGATTAAAAGAATCACAGGGGGAAAACCTGGAAAAAAGAATAATTAAACCATTGGCAGATTTTATTAAAATCGAAGAAGAAATTATGAATTTGGAAATTGATAAATTATTCAGAGTTAATTCACAACAGGCGAAAGATAAGAAATTGCCAAGAGATGTAGTCATTTGTTTTGTAAGAACGAAATTTAAAGAATTAATAATACAGGAAAGTTATGCTAACAAATTGATAGTAGAGGATACAGAAATTAAGATTTTCAAGGATATTCACCCACAAATTATGATTGAGAGACAGAAATATAAATCATTAGTTTTGACATTAAACAAAATGGAAATAAACTATAAATGGGACAGAATAGAAGGATTGTCCTTTCTGTATAAGCAAAAAAGGTATAAAATTGATAATATTGATATAGCAAATGAGTTAGAAGAAAAACTAAAAAATGAAACTAAAAATATGAATGAAGAGAAAAACAGTTTCAAAGAGTGGAAGAATAGCTCATACAGACAGGAGAGAAAGGAAAAGAGAGAAGAAAGGATCCTAATGAAAACTAAAGAAACTAAAGAAAACACGGGAGAAGACGAACAACTTATTGAATTGGAAACTGAAGGTAATTGAAATAATCAATAGATAAATTCTTTTTATTTCTTTTTGTATATATAACGTGACAAAGAAATACTATTTACTATTAACTATCTATTTTTCTCTATAACAAAATGGTAAAAATTATCTCATGGAATGTAAGGGGCCTTAATTCAAAATATAAAAGAAATATGATATTTCACCGTTTGGAAAAAATTAAAGCAGACATAATATGTCTACAAGAGACAAAAATAAAACAAGAAGAATTAAAATATATAAATAATACTAAATTGGGAAACAGTTTTTCATCAACATCTAAATCAAAGAAAAAGGGTGTGACTATTTATGTAAACAAGAAATTTCAAACCAAAGAAATATTAAATGATAACCAGGG
>NW_024821021.1:0-1835 GCF_019175285.1 Sceloporus undulatus | reverse complement strand
AGGTCAGACCTTTCAAGGCATCAGAGAATCCACACAGGAGAGAAACCTTACAAATGTCAGCAGTGTGAAAAATGCTTTGTCTGCAAGTCAGGCCTTAAGAAACATCAGAGAGGCCATACAGGAGAGAAACCATGGCAATGTCAGCAGTGTGGAAAAAGTTTTGCTTGCAAGTCAGCACTTCACAGACATCAGAAAGTCCACCCAGGAGAGAAACCATAAAAATTCTAGAAGTGTGGGAAATGGTTTGCTCAGGATCCAACCGTATTGAGGCATGAGAATGTCCACATTTGAGAGAAAGCTTCTTTTTTCTTAAAGTTTTATTTATAGCCATTTTATAAAAACTATAAAATATAGCATATCTTGTTGTTTACAACTGTTCTGTTATATTATACATATCTCTTAGTTCCTATTCTTGTTATTTTAGTCCTTCTACCGATAGGTCCATGTTATCTTGCCATCCTATCAAAAATGTTCTTTACCCTCTGAAGTGAATAAAAAGTGGTTTTGCCTTTCTTCTGCAGAAATTCTACAAAGCTAGTTTCCTTCAACCATTATCAGTTGTCTTATGCATATTAGCACCAGTGATGTTATTGTAATTAGCTTTATCAAAATTACGAATTGAGTCAAAAATAAACTGTCTATAATTTTCTCCATCTCTTAATATCTGAGAGAATTTCTTCCATTCTGAAGCTGATATCTGTACTGTACGGTTGATCATTTCAATAATAGGCACTATACAGTTATATCTTTCAACGTATTCTTCCAATGTTCAAAAATAGATAACCATTCTTGTTCCACTGTATCTGAAAGGTCGTTAATTAAGCTGCATGTAAGTTTAGTGAGTTCAAGCATGTCAGGTAACTTTATCAACCATTAACCATTCTATTGTTGGTATCCCCCCCCCCCCCAAAATTTGGCATACAATAAGAGGGCTGCTGTGGCCATGTATAATACAGTACTACTTTCCAATGTTTATTTTCATCTATTTTTTCTAGAATTGAAGTCATATTCAAGAGAAATAATTCAGGTTTCATTGGTATGTTTTTTCCTATGATTTGTGATATTGCAGTTTGCACATCTCTCCAATATTTCTTTGTTACAGGACAACTCCACCACATGTGGAAAAAATGTTCCTCGTGCTCTCTTGTATTTCCAGCACTTAGGGTCAGTTGTTTCAGACATTTTATTTAATTTGGTTGGAGTTTAATAACATCTGTGAAAGAGTTTTAAGTAATTTTCTTTAAGATCCTGCGATCTTGTACATTTTTGTGTCTTTTTCCAAAAGCTTTCCCATTGATCCAGTGTCAATATGTTTCCAATGTTTTGGACCCATTTTGTCATTGTGTCAGTTACTGTTTCTTTTTCTAGATGTCATCTCAATATTATATCATAGATTTTTGCAGTTAGTTTTTTGTGGTCAGATATTGAAGTGTTTTCATCTGGATCAAAACCTTCCAGATTTTGTTTGATTAGAAATCTTTCATAAAGTTGTTTGTGGATGAACCGGTGACATTTAAATCCTTTTGCCTCTAATTCTTATTTCAAAATTCCAATTAAAGTCTTGTTTCAATAAATCTTTGTAAATAATCCATCTCTCATTTGGTTCTTTCCATTGGCCCGGAAAGGCTTTTTCGGGGAAATCCCAGAGCAGGATTTTCTTATAAATTTTTACTTTGTATTTCGTCCAAATTTGTAGTAAGGATTTTCTTATTATATGATCCACGAATTCTTTATTTGCCTCTTGTTTGCCATACCAAATATAGTCATGCCAACCAAATTTATTGTTGAAGCTCTCAGGTATCAGTAATTGCTCATTTTTTAAGGTTAACAATTTC
>NW_024821020.1:0-1835 GCF_019175285.1 Sceloporus undulatus | reverse complement strand
GGCAAATAGCTTGTCTCTTTGGGAAGATCGAGGCTCAAATAACTGGCTATTAACCCCCTCGATAAGGGGGGCTCAGATGGGCCATCAGGGGTCCTTGAAGAAAGAGGATTGAGTCTGATTCCAAAAGGGATCAAGACATCTCCTCTGAGACAGTAAAGGACGAAGGCACCTGCGCTCGCAGACTGAGGCTGGAATCAGCAAAGCCCCGCCAAGCTCCTTTTTATTCCTTTGCATTGTGGGGGAGAGAGGTATAATTGAAGAATTCAATACCAAGAGAAGATCCTCAATCTTTAAGAACCCATCCGGGTAATGAAGAGAAGTCCAGACTCTTAAGTAAAGGGCTGGACACAAAGTTTAAAGAGACACAGAGGGGAGTGTATAAAAG
This sequence comes from Sceloporus undulatus, assembly GCF_019175285.1. Classification (NCBI taxonomy): domain Eukaryota; kingdom Metazoa; phylum Chordata; class Lepidosauria; order Squamata; family Phrynosomatidae; genus Sceloporus; species Sceloporus undulatus. The sequence goes on along the minus strand of NW_024821020.1, from coordinate 1,450 downwards.
GAGCAGCGAGAAGCAGAAAGGAGTCGGAAGCGGAGACGAACAAGAGAGAGTGAGAGAAAGGGTGGGGAAAAAAAAAGGAAGTGGAAGGCGGCAACAGAAACGCCGGCTTGGAGAGAAAGCAGACTAAAGAAGCCCAGGACGAGAAGCAGACGACGACGGAGCTGGGTGAGAAGCAGATGAAGGGAAACTAGGATGAGAAGTAGGCGATACTAGGTAAAAAGCAGAAGCAGACAGAGTGGCTGGGAAAGAAAGGAGGACAGGTTAAAAAGCAGAACAGAAGCTGCAGAAAGCTTTGTGAAGGCGCAAAGGGTGGAAAAGTTTAGAAGAGGAAGATATAAAGACGAAGCAAAGGGGAGAAAAAACAAAATCAAGAAGGAGAAAGACTTACAGCGGAGCGTTTTCAAGGTCAGGAAGCACATGTTGCCCAGTACAAACAATAAAGCATAAAGGAAGTGCGTAAGAAAGGCAAGAGGGAAGAAGAAGTAAAAGAGGAGGGGGAAGAAAAGAAAGAGATAACCATAAGAGGGAAATTCTAACAGGACAACAGCACCACCCTGAGGGCGGAGGTGTAAACTACATAAGAACAGCAAGAAGGAAGAAGAAGAAAAAGAGGAGAAGGATTGAAAACAAGAGAAGACTACAAGAGGGGAAGCTATAACAAGACAACAGCGCTACCGTGAGGGGGGAGGCCTAAACTACATAAGAAAGATAAGAAGGAAGAAGAAGTAAAAGAGAGGAAGGACAATAAGAAACAACTACAGTGGTGCCTCGGGTTATGAAAATAATTCGTTCCGCGGCCGCTTTCGTAACCCAAAAAGCCTTCGTAAGCCGAAATGCCATAGGCGCTAATGGGGAAAAGCTGCGATTCCGTGTAAAATAGCGCCGAAAAGCACCAAAAGTTTTTTCGTAACCCGAAAAAACATTCGTAACCCGGAACAATGTTTTCCAATGGGATTTTTTCGTATCCCGAAAATTTCGTAACCTGGGTATTTCGTATCCCGAGGTACCACTGTATAAGAAGCGAAGTTACAGTAAATGCAATAGCGCCACCGTGTGGGCGGAGGAGAAAATTACACTAAAGCCAATTTCAGTGTTAAAAAAAAATATGACATCAATGTCTACATCAATAGTAACAAGAGGGATGGCTAATAAAGAGAAAGATAAAAAGTCACCACAGTGGCAAGACCCTAAACAAAATTTAATAAGAAGAGTGTCTCAAGAATTTAAACCATCAGATCCAAACTTTAAATTGTTAGAAGCCATTCAAAGAATTGAAATCAATATAAGACAAGAAATAAAGGACTCTAGAAATGAGTTGAGACAGGATTTCAAGGAAGATTTAGAGGAAGTAAAAGAAGCAATAAAAGGAATTTCAGAAGAAGTGAAAGATGTGAAAAAAAGAGTAGGAACACTGGAAATGAGAACAACAGAAGTGGAAAAGACGACGAAA
>NW_024821019.1:1154-1835 GCF_019175285.1 Sceloporus undulatus | reverse complement strand
GAGCCCCTGGGACCTGAACCTGTAATGGAGGAGCCAGAGCCCCTAGGACCTGAACCTGTAATGGAGGAGCCAGAGCCCCTGGGGCTTGAATCTGTAATGGAGGAGCCAGAGATTGGCCCTAGTTCTGCTGGAGCAGAGTCTATGGCCCCTCCAGAGATTCAGCAGTCAAGTTTGCCTGGTGCCGAGGCTGTGGACATGGAGGAGGATCTGGGCAGTGTGCCTACCTTCAGGGAGCGTCGAGCAGAAAGAGAGGGCCTTCGGAGATCTCGGAGGCTTTATCAGAAGCGTGTTCGTAATCAGACACAGCTGAAGGCCGGCTCCTTCCTTTCTTAAGCACCTGGGGCGGGGCCATAGCCTCTGCTTGATGGGGGTCTGTCTTCCGATCTCTGCGGAAGACAGACCCCCATCAAAGCACTTTAGTGCGTGACGAGCACACACTAGGGTTACAAAAGGGGGGTGCTTACGCACAGCCCTAACCCTAGTGCATGCTCGTCATGCACTAAACAGCGGCGGCCCTTCCATATGGCCGCCGCCGTGAGGACATCACAGCTGCGCTGCCTCTAGATGGGGCGGCGTGGACGTGACGTCCTCAATCTGCGGCAGGGTGCCTAGGGCGCCCTTTCCGCAGACCAGTAAGGAGCTCCGTTTCGGAGCTCCTTCCTGGTCCGCGGCGCCACTTTG
>NW_024821019.1:0-1054 GCF_019175285.1 Sceloporus undulatus | reverse complement strand
TGCTGCTTCCCCGCAGCCTGAAAAGCGGCAGATCGGGGCCTCAGCAGTTGCCAGTGTAGCCACTGAAGCCCTGATACTCCGGGGAAAGGGGCGGGTCCAGACCGCCCCAAATGGGTGGTCTATAACCCACCTCTGTCTCTGGCTCCTTTGGCTTCTTGTCTTGACTACCCGGAAACCTTGACCTTGGACTGCTTTATCGACCTGCCTATCTGTTATCCTGAACCTCGGACCGTCTGACAATTCTCTTGGTAATCCCTTTTGGTAGAACTACTGTGAATCTCCAGGACTGTGTAACTTACACTGATTTTGCTGTGCTGGGAGGGGGTTTGTTTGTTTGAGAACTAGCTGTGTTATCAGCCCTTTGGCTGCTTTCCCGGACACAATGGCTCTTTTTCAGCCTGGAGAGAAGTGACCAGTGCTCCAGAGAACAGGACCCGGAACAATAGATGCAAACTACAGGAAAAGAGATTGCACCTCAACATTAGGAAGAACGTCCTGACAGTAAGGGCTGTTTGACAGTGGAACACACTCCCTCGGAGTGCCGTGGATTCTCCTTCCTTGGAGGTCTTTAAGCAGAGGCCGGATGGCCATCTGTTGGGGATGCTTTGATTTGGATTTCCTGCATGGCAGAAGGGGGTTGGACTGGATGGCCCTAGTGGTCTCTTCCAACTCTACGATTCTATGATTCTAGTGTAGAAACAGCTTCAATAGAAAGAAGAGCCTCACTCATCATCAAGGAACTGACACAAGGGAGAAGCTGTTCAGATGCTTGGAGCATGGAAAGAGTTTCTGTTGGAAGATGTGCCTCTCCCAAACAATTCACACAGGGAAGCCAGAGATAAGCTGTTTGTTAAGAGTCAGTTAGTAGTGAGCCAGCCTTTATGTTGGTATGTTAAAGAACCCTTTTGTTCAATAAACCAGTCTGCTGTTATTTTAAAAACTTATGCTTAATTATTGTTCATTTATGGTGTTTATATATTGGTGATGTACCCAAACTCACAAGGAACACACACACACATTGGCCCATAGGTATAGTTATCTTAGGGCACTGACT
>NW_024821018.1:0-1835 GCF_019175285.1 Sceloporus undulatus | reverse complement strand
GGGGGCGATCCTGGGGGGAGCCTGGGGCCCAGGAGGGGCCTGGAAGGTGCCCTCTTGCCTCTCCCGGGTGCCAGCCCCTTCCTCCTCTTCTGAGCCTAAATGCCGAGGCTCTTCCTTCTCTTCCTCTCCGACGGCTGGGTCCCTGAGGCGCCCCTCCCCTTTAGTGAGGCAGCTCTCCTGGCGCTTCAGAGCCCTTTCCTTGCAAGAGCAGGAGGAGGAGGAGAAGGGCTGGGGGGCAGGGGGTCTAGGAAAGGGCCCTTTCGTTCCCCAGGCCGGGCTGCCCCAGAGGCCAGGGCCCTTTCCTCCCCTCTCCCAGCGGCCTGCCTGGATGGGCGGGGGCCACTGCTGCTGCCAACCTGACTGGCCCTGCTCCTCCTCCTGGCGCCTTGTTGCCCTGCCTGACTAAGCGTGCTCCTTGGGAGGGCTGGCCAATAGGGGCAAGGCAGAGCAGCAGAGCCCTCCCCTGCCAGCTCCAGCCCATCATAATATAGGGATGCAGCAGGGCCAGGAGCCGGGCAGCCACCCAAGGGCGTGACGTGACCGGGAACGCCCCCTAGAAATCGGGGGAGTCACGCCTCCCACCGGGTTATGGCAAGCCTAGGCGGGTTACAACAATAAAATACATCAATTACAATAGAGTTAAAAATCAAACCCTAGACCTACCGCCCCCCCCATACCCAATACTAAAACAGAATCAAACAATAATAGTATAAAAACATTAAAAACATTAAAAGCATTTTAAAAAAGGCAAAAACATAGGCGGGGAAGAATAGACAAATGAGGGGACAATATCTCTGTATCTGGAGAGGGTAACTAAGTTGGAAAGGCCTGCCGGAAGAGATCCGTCTTGAGTGCTTTCTTGAAAGCTGTCAGAGTGGGAATATGACGGATCTCCTCCAGCAGGTCGTTACATAGTTTAGGAGCAGTAGTAGAGAAGGCCCTCTGGGAAACTGATGTTAACCTAGATTTTTTTGGCTGTAGTAGATTTCTTCCAGAGGACCTTAGTGTGTGGGGTGGACAATAGGGAAGAAGGCGTTCCCTCAAGTACTCTGGGCCCAAGCCATGTAGGGCTTTAAAGGTAATCACCAACACCTTGTACTTTGCCTGGAAACTAATAGGCAGCCAGTGCAGGGACTTCAAGACCGGTGTTATATGGTCATTCCTAGAAATTCCCGTGATCAATCTTGCCATATTTTGTACCAACTGAAGTTTCCAAACTTGGCACAAGGGTAGCCCCAAGTAGAGAGCATTACAGAAGTCCAATCGAGAGGTTACCAGTCCATGTACTACTGTTTCTAGGTCCCTCGGCTCCAGGAAGGGGCGCAGTTAGCGTATCAGACGAAGCTGATAGCAGGCGCTCTTGACTGTCGCATCCACCTGAGCTGTCAGTTGGAGCGACAAATCAAGGAGCACCCCCAAGCTGCGAACAGAATCCTTCAGGGGAAGTGTGACCCCATCCAGAACTGGCTGACACAACTCCATTCCTGGATTCGGGGTTCCTATAGCGAGTACCTCCATCTTACCTGGATTCAGCTTGAGTCGGTTTTCCCTCATACAGTCCATTACCACCCCAAGACAGGCATTCAGAGGAGAGATGCCATCCTTAGTCACTGCTTCAGTCCGAGACATAGAGAAATATATTTGGGTGTCATCAGCGTACTAGTCTCTGTCCTCAAATTGACATCCAAATCAGCTCTTATCTGAGAGATTTTATCTGCAAAATGATCATTAAAAGTGTCACAGCAGGCTTCAGAAGAATCTAATAAAGGGTTCTGGGTAGGAGGTAGTTGAGTTAGGTTCCTCACTACCCTGAACAGCTTAGACACTGCTTAGGC
>NW_024821017.1:0-1835 GCF_019175285.1 Sceloporus undulatus | reverse complement strand
GATTATATCTCCTTTAATTATATTGTTATAAATGACTTGAGGGCACATAACAACTTATTTGAATGTGGAAGTACCTTCAAGCTGAATTTCTTGTAAAAGTTGGTAGTAAAGCCATCATATCTAGGTACCTTTTCATTTTGTTGACTTGCAGATGGCTGAAAATATATGAAGTAGGGAAGGCTGAATAGAAGCAGACCAAGGAAAGGAAAACTTTTACCTGCCCTGGTTACCTCTATCTTTTTTCAAACTGTCCTGTGCAAGACTCAGGGTGGATTTAAATGCTTCTCTGTCTTTTATTTTGTTAGTACTGTGATATAATCAACAATGTAATCCTATACATGCCTATTCAGAAGTAAGCCCCGCATAATTCCATGGGACTTACCTGCAGGTAAAGACACTCAAAATTGCAGTTTAAGAACATTTTCCATAAGAGGTGCTTGGATAACATAACTCCTTCTGTTGGTGACAATATGCACCTTGAAAGATTATTTTTTTTTAAATGTTGGTCTTCTCCAGGGAGCATGGAAATGGCTTGGAAACTGTTGCTCATTGGCCCATACAAACCTTTGAATTGTGTTTGATTTATAATAGAAACAGAAAGAATGGCCCTTTAGAAGAAGAAGATAATGAAACATTTGCCAGATTTTGGGCAGTATTTTCTGAGAACAGAGAAGAGACCGAGAAGAACATCTGTTCCTTTCGGGAAGAGATTGAAAGAGCCATTCCACGACTTCGTGAAATTGCAGACAGCACTGACATAACCAATAAGGGTCTTGCGGCCTCCGAAACTCTGTCTGGCGTGCTAAATGCCACTTCCTGCATTTTGGGCATTGTGGGAGTTGCCTTGACCCCTGTTACAATAAGCACAGGTTTAACCCTAGCAGCCACTGGGATTGCCTTAGCAATGGTGGTGGCAGCAACTCGTGACTTTAATAGTAGATATGAAGTGCTTAATTCGAAGAAAAAGGAAAAGGCACATGAACTGATGAAGAATTGTGCAAGGAGTGTGAAGAATAGCAAGGAAAAGCTGAAAGGTTTGGGGTCCAGTTTTTTTCAAGAAACAGAAGATATGATGGATAAAATAATTGATTCCAATATAGCTGATCAAGCTTCCAATATGTGCAAAGCTGTGAAGAATAAAGCTACAAAGAAGATCTCACTGCATGTGACGAAAGTGAAAGACGAATTAAAAGAAATTCCCTTTGCAAAGGGCACAGGAGGCAGAGTGATGCGTGGCTTTCTGACTTTGACAGAAGAGGTATTTAACATTGAGGAGAACATCAAACTTTTGATTAATCGAACTGAGACAGAATCAGCTGCTGAGATCAAAGAAATGGCTGATAAATTAGAAGAGATGTTGCTAAAATGGGACGAGGTCAGCGAGAAACTGAAAGAACAGAAACCCTAACCCACACTAGCAGATATGCAGCCACTCTCTCCTTTGGTATTTTTTCCCCTAAAGATGAACATGCTGTCTCTGGGTGTGTTTAACTTAAAATAAGTAGCTCTGTTTAGAACTATTAAAACATATCTGTGTGTTTTAAATATCAATACAACTTAACACTGTGAATTTTTGTTAGTTCATGCTCTCACAAACAAGCCTTAGACCAGGGGTAGGCAACCTGCGGCCCGCGGGCCGGATGCGGCCCGGCGAGGCCTTGGGACCGGCCCCAGCCCGGTCCTGCCACTGATTGCCGCCAGGGCCTTTGGAGGGCAATTGTCTATAGAAGCCTCAGAAACATGCATTTATATTAACATTTTTTTAAAAAATCAGCAAATTTTTTTGCGTGTCCTCCATTTTTTTTAACAAAGTGTCTTCCATTTGAAAATTTTGT
>NW_024821016.1:314-1835 GCF_019175285.1 Sceloporus undulatus | reverse complement strand
AGAGAGAGTTTTCTCCAGCCCTCTTGGCTGAAAACTGTTACACTCCAAAGGGATTTGGTTGCTCTGCAGCAGGCTGCCAAAGGCACGGAAAAGGCACTGAATTAGAGCCAGGCGCGAAAATCACACGAAAAGCTCTGAAAAGTCCCCGTTTTTGCGTGAAAGTCGCGAAATTGGCAACACTGCTCATGAAGGATTTGTGGTAAACTGGATCTGAAAGGCAGTACAGTAGTAGCCTTTTCTCTTGCCAATGGGATTTACAGTGTATTTCCTGGACTTGATCTCCCAGCATCCACAGGGCCAGAAAGAGGAGGGGTCCTGCCCTGCAGTAAGGCCCCACCAGTCCCTCTGAAACAAGGACTACAACTCCCACGTCTTCTTTCTTTCTTTCTTTCTTTCTTTCTTTCTTTTCTCCCTGGTGTTACTACTCTTTTGTCATTGTGTGCTTTCAAGTTGTTTCTGACTTATGGCAACCCTAAGGAAAGCCCTTTGCAGGCTTTTCTTGGCAAGATTTGTTCAGAGGTGGTTTTGCAAGTGCTTCCCTCTGAGGCTGAGAGAGTGTGACTTGCCTAATGTCACTCAGTGGGTTTCCGTGGCCAAGAAGGCATTTGAACCCTGGGCTCCTGGGTCATAGTCCAATGCCTCAGCCATTAAAACACGCTGTCTCTTTCTTGAAGCTTTGTCGTTTTTGTGGTGTGGCTCCCAGTCTTGCTGATTTCTGGGGAACCTCTCCTGGGGTTTCCTTGGCAAGAGTAGTTCAGAGGAGGTTTGCCTTTGCCTTCCCTGAGGCTGAGAGAGTGTGACATCTTGTCCAAGGGACCCAGCTGGTTTCATGGAGGATTGGGGCACTGGACCATAGCTTCCAGAGTTGTAACCCAACACTCAAACCACTGCACCACACTGCTTCCCGTTCCCATGTACAACCTGAGAAATAAGTGCAAACTTTTCTCTGTTCTTCATGTGTGTCTTCAAGTCATTTCCAACTTATGGCGACCCTAAGGCAACCTTATCATGAGGTTTCCTTGGCAGTTTTCTTCAGAGAGGGATTGCCATTGTCATCCTCTGAGGCTGAGAGAGTGTGACTTGCCAAGGGTCATCTAACTCCAAAACACACTGCAGCTATAATCCAATCCGAGACTGCTTTAACTGCCCTGGCTCAGTGCTAGGGAATTCTGGGAGATGTAGTTTTGTGAGACATTGAGCCTTCTCTGTCAGAGAGCTCTGTTGCCACAATAAACTCCAGTTCCCAGGATTCCCTAGCACTGGGGCCAGGGCAGTTAAAGCGCTCTCAAACTGGACTATTGCTGCCGTGTGTTTTGGATCTTACTTGGCCACAAACTGTCCATAGCCTGCAATGCATCTCCTAATTCTGTTGGCAGTCCCTCCCTCCCAACACTTTCTCATTTCCCCCAAAACCAGCGCAAAGCTGGCAGATGGAAAGAGGTTTTAAAGCAGCATTTAAATCTGCCATATTTGTTTTTAAAAGACTAAATGTCCCAAATGCTATTATCTGCTTTGTAGCTA
>NW_024821016.1:0-214 GCF_019175285.1 Sceloporus undulatus | reverse complement strand
TCCCAAATGCTATTATCTGCTTTGTAGCTATTATTACAGAAAGACGTAGAGTGAAAACTCCTCAAGTACCTTTATTTTCTGGAGTGAGATGGGCTTTTCCAACTGACTCACTGTGATGATCTCTGGTGGTCCAAGCAGCCAAACTGCGGCCCTGGAATAATAATAATAATAATAATAATAATAATAATAATAATAATAATAATAATAATAATAA
>NW_024821015.1:0-1835 GCF_019175285.1 Sceloporus undulatus | reverse complement strand
CCCCTTTTTTTTATTCTTGTTTTATTCTATTTATTCTATTTACTCAGAACCCCAATTAACTATCTAGCTTCAATATTTCCAATGGTTCATTACTTCCAATAATTATTTCAATCCTCTGTATACTTTCACCACTTTAAACTCTATAAGACTTACACTCCTTTTCTCTCTTTCCAGCAGATGGCGCTGATTCCCTTCTTTTCCCCCTTTTCCCTTCAATACAATTCAATATACAGTAGTTTATTTTAACTCTCTAGCCTTTCCCCTTATTAGATAAGCCCTTCTCAAACACAACCAGCTGTTCCCAATAATAGATAATCTCAAGGACACGAGCTACTCAGTCTAGTCTTGGCACTAATCCAAAATTTACACAAATCTAAGTGTCCTCTAGCCAAGGGAGAAAAGAAATAAAATCACTTAATCAGTTCCCCACACTTTCTTGCACTCCTCACAGCCTATCTGAATTTACACAATCAAAAATAATTTCATCTGCCTATGTTACAGATCTTACAGCCCTTGTCAGATCCTGATACACAAATAGTTACAATTAACTTAAATAATTATATAGTCCCAATGAGAATTGTAGATTGCCACAGTCACAGGATGTTGCAATTGTTGCCAGTTGTTTCTATAGAATGCAGTGATGTTTATTTTCAGATATTATGTATCAGCACACCGTGTCTTCTCTTTACTTTTTAATTCCTTCTTTGGGGTTCTTGTTAACATAAGTTTTCAGCAACACACAAATAAAAAGTGTAAAGGTGGGAGAGGAAGCAGCTAATTTCCAATAGGAGCTAAGTGGTTCTAATATCAACTTTTTAAATATTAAAAGTCAGTCTTTCATTTCCCAATTATGTCTTCAATAATTTGCCATTATACTGGTGCCTTTAGATTGACTCTCTTTCACCTCTATAATTAAATCCAGCATTCAGAGTCAAGAAAAAAAATAACAATAAAGAGGGAAAGAAGAAGAAAAAAAAAACCCATGAGCAATAGTAGCAATGAAAAAAGAAAACTCCACTCAATGCTCCTTCCCAAGCCCTTTCCTGAAGGTTTGCAGCTACTCTTCTTTCACCCAGCTGTCGGGAACTAGGGCTTTCTTTTTATATGCGCACACACACTGATGGAATGCAAATTTTCAAGCCGCAATGGGGTGTAAAGTAGAGATTTCCCTCTCAGAGGATTGCGTTGTTCCTTAGTCCTCCTCTGTTCGCAGCTTGAAATTGAAAGTGGTAGCTTCGCTCCTACCGCAAGGGCTACCGCCGGCTCCGAGCACACCCGCGCTCCTCCAAGCCTCCCTGCTCCGCTCCGCTTCACACCAACTTGTTCAGTTCCTCTTCCTTCAGTATTGCCTTGAAGCGGGCTCTGGGGGGTCCTTGGAGATTGCTATATGGGGGCCTCTGGATCCCCTTATCAAGAGGGATACTTCTGCTCCGTTTGCTCTTACTTACGGAGCCTGGTCACCAGCGGCTGTCGCCTCAAGAGAGAGCCTCCCTTACAGGCGACCAACGCGATCGGCCATACCACCGGAAGCCTCCCTTGTGAGTCTTGAGCCATGGTAGAGACTCTTTCAGAATGTTTCTTTTTGTGTGAAAATGCTGCAAAACTGGAATTGTTATCAGCTGTAAAAAGAACCATTGCTTAATTCGGAGTTGAGAGATTTCAGTTTTCCCATAGATTTGAATTTGCAAACGATCCTGTTTAGCTGGGTTTCTTTCTGTCACCAAGGAAGAGGAGAAAAGCTTTGCTTTGGAGTTCCTTCCGAATGGCAATAACAGCTTAAACAGTTTTTGGGTTAGTGTTGGTGATTGTCTGTGTCATGTGTGAATTTTGGAGAA
>NW_024821014.1:0-1835 GCF_019175285.1 Sceloporus undulatus | reverse complement strand
CTGTTGATTTACATTGCTAAACACCTCTCTACACTCGCCAGCCCCACTTGCCATTGAAGTTACTGTCTTCTCTCCCCATTCTGGACCCGCAGCAATTGGATTCGAGATCCATCTAGGTCAGTGATGGCAAAACTATGGCACGCATGCCAGAGGTGGCACTCAGAGCCCTCTCTGTGGGCACATGTGCCATCACCCCAGCAGAGATTTTGCCAGAGTTTGTTACTAGAAAGCCAGAGGGACACGGCAATTAGCAATAAATAAGTGGCTTTTGGGTTGCAGTTTGAGGACTCGGCCTCTAAAAGGTTCACCATCACTGATCTAGGTAATGTATTACCATTAGCAAAGCCTCACACTATTCACCACTCCCACCTTTGTTACCTAGTTTGTGTGTTTGTGTGTGTGTGCGTGCATGAACACGTATATGTATATGTGTGTGTGTGTTTTACTTTCCCCCTAAAAAACCCACAAAAACCTATTTGAAATGCCTCTGGAGTTCTGTGTGTTTCTCGGCCCTTCAGCCCCTAACCAACCCAGCTGCCAAGGTACCTCTTGCCTTCTTCTTCCACCGTTCTCATACGCCTCTCCCCCTGGGGCATGCCTGCCACCCAAATCTCACAAAACAGTCAGTTAATACCCTCCGCAACTGATTCCCTTCCCCCAAGCCGTTCTTTATACTTACCAACGACTTAAAACTACTAACATTTAAACTACTAACAACTCCCCCCTAAACCCCAAGACCATTCTGGATGAACCACAGAAGCTGGTTCTGACAATTGGCAGTTTACGATGGGCTATTTAGTATCCTTATAAAGTGGGGAGCAATAGTACCTCACTAAATCACAAATTCAAATATTCTACAGGATGTTGCTATCTCAATTAACTACACTTGAAAGGGATCTAGGAATCCCAGTAGACCACAAGTTGAACATGGGCCAACAGTGTGATGCGGCAGCTAAAAAGGCCCATATCATTCTAGGCTGCATCAATATGAGTATAGTTTCTTGATCAAGGGAAGTAATAGTGCCACTCTCTTCTGCTTTGGTCAGGCCTCCCTTGGAATAATCCTGTGTCCAGTTCTGAGCCCCACAATTCAAAAGGATGTTGAATAGTTTGAACATGACCAGAGGAGGGCATCCAAAGTGGTGAAGGATTTGGAAACCATGAAGCCTTAAGAGGAATGGCTTAGAGAGCTGGGTATGTTTAGCCTTGAGAAACGAAAGTTAAGAGTGGATACGATATCCATGTTTAAATATCGGAAAGGGTTGTATTTATGATGGAGCAAGCTTGCTTTCTGCTGCTACAGAGAAAAGGAGACACCACAAAGGATGCAAGCCACATAGAAAGAGGTTCCACCTAAACATTACTAGGGACTTTGGGACAGTAAGAGCTCTTCGACAGTGGAATATACTCCCTTAGAGTTTGGTGGAGTCCTCTCCTTTGGAGGCCTTTAAACAGAGGCTGGATGGTGCTTGGAATGTGTATTCCTGCATGGCAGAAGGGGGTTGAACTGGATGGCCCTTGTGGTCTGTTCCAACTCTATGATTCTATAATTCTAGTGGAATCATAGCACCATGATAATTTAGCATAAAAGGGAACTGAGTCATCATAGAAAAGAGAATGGATAACAGTTCCTTACCCACAGAGACCACATTCTGATAATTCTCCATCATCACATAACTGTACATCATTCTCTGTTTCTTCGTCAACAGTTTCCATTCCTCCTCACTGAAATATACTGCCACGTCTGAAAAGGTCACCTGCAACAGAAAATAGCCCTCATCCAGAGAGTGACTAAGCAAAAGGGGAGGAAAGCACATGGTGCATCCCAAATATTG
>NW_024821013.1:0-1835 GCF_019175285.1 Sceloporus undulatus | reverse complement strand
GGTTTTGCAACCACTTGCCTCACTGATTGCAAGTAGCTGCAAAATCAATCAAGCAAATCTTTTATCAATTTTATTTTTTAAAAAAACATGCGCCCATAGGTCACACCACAAGCACAAAGGCAGCCGGGGGGGGGGGCGCGGAATGGTGGATCTACCAAAAACTGAGGAGCAGAATAGAGTGGCACTATTACTTCCCTTGATCTAGACACTATACTTCTATTGATGCACCCTAAAATTGCATTGGCCTTTTTAGCTGCCACATCACACTGTTGACTCATGTTATTATATAAAGCCTCTGCATTTCACAAGCCTTCCCTATAAACCAGGAGCCTGGTCTTTTGCCTCCACCTAATCGACAAAGCAGAACCTTCTAACTGCTGAATGTCCGACTCCTGTGCAGAGCTTTTGCCTCTAACCCCAGAAACTTGAGTAAAGTTTGGATTTTTTTAAAAAAAGATTATCAACTACAGAATGCCCTCTGGGTATGCTAGCTGCCCCATTCTGAAGAGTTATACCAGTGATGGCGAACCTATGGCATGCATGCCAGAGATGGCACTCAGAGCCCTCTCTGTGGGCACACGCACCATCGTCCCAACACAGACTTCACTAGAGTTTGTCATTAGAAATCCAGAGGGATGTGGCACTTTGCAATAAATAAGTGGGTTTTGGGTTGCAGTTTGGGCACTCGGTCTCTAAAAGGTTCACCACCACTAAGTTATACGCTAGTATCTTGTTAGTGGCAAACACAAGTGCAAGCTGTGCTACATATGTGAAGTGATTATTTTTATCAATGCATAACAGTTGTATCAAGCAGATAGTGATGTAAACAGAGTTTCACATGTGGGATTATTAAACATGCAGGAGCATATTAAAGTACACTTAGAAGCGTGCAAATACATGTTGTCTCTATGCATTGTCTGTGTGCCTTGCTCACTGAAGTTATTACATGGGTTGTCAGCCATTGACCATTGATCCATATATGTTGCACTACATTGGTACTTAGTGCAGGGTTGTGTACTCTGACTCTGGAGACCATGATTCAATTTCCAGCTTGGCCATGAAACCCCCTGAGTGACCCTGGACAAGTCACATGCTTTCAGTCTCAGAGGATGGCAATAGCAAACATCCTCTGAACAAATCTTGCTAAGAAAACCCCATAATAGATTCCCTTTAGGGTTTCCATAGGTCAGAAATAACTTGAAGGCACACAACAACAACAAACAGGGTTGTGTAATATGACCCCTCAAGTGGATATTTATGCTACGTTGAAGCAATACAGAATCTCAGCCACAGTCCCCAAATGTAACCTTTTCATGTTCTTGCTCTGACTAAAGGACATGCCCTCAGTTTTGAATGGTCATTCCAAATGATCATTGACCACTCTTCATTCTCTTTTTGCTCTAGATTTTGTTTGTTTCATAGATATGACTACAGGGACCACATAGCCCTCAGAGGAGACCAACAATGAGACTTAAAAACATGGTTGATAACATCATCCTAAATAAAAGCTTTTAATATTAAAAGATAACAAAAATATGGGGTAGAACAAGTGAAGTCCTCCAGCACATGCTGACAGTTGTATGGATTGATATTGGATACTGTAACTTCCTTTTTTATAGAAATAGGCCATCATAATTTAATATGTAAAGGGATGAAATACATATAAAATTTTACTGCAAACTTTACTTTTTGTAATTTTAGTTTTTATGATAAGGCTGTGAACTGATAAATATAAATGGTACATTAAGTCACTTTGTATTTTTATATATATATATTGCATTTTTATATACTAAACTGTGATGGCCCATGACTGTAAACAATGTCTGATGTGAAGT
>NW_024821012.1:0-1836 GCF_019175285.1 Sceloporus undulatus | reverse complement strand
TATTTCACCAACAGGACCAGTGCAAAACCAAATACCATAATTTAAATCTATTTCATTCGTTCCTTGCTGCAAGGGACATAGTCTAATGGACAAGATTCTGGATCAGGAGATGTCTCACACAGACATCATTACAACCCGTCTCTTACCTTATGGAGAAGGGGGAAGGGTATTGGTACAGAGTTTAAGCTCCCCAATAACATAGTTACTGTAATCTTTGTGGAGTTAACAAATGTTTTAATTTGAGGGAGGCCTGAAGAAACATACATCTAACTTGTACATCATGCATTACATCAAATCTTTGTTGGTGAGGAATGCTTCATACCTCAGCCTCTTGCCATGATAACTGATTATCAAAGTAAGCATAGCAGTTCCCCTGGTTTTGCAGCCACTCTCTAGCACAGGAGTCTGCCTCAGCTGCAGGAGAAAAGGAAGATGAGGGCCAAAAAAGAAAAGAAAAGAAAATGAGAGAAGGAAGAACAATTAGAAAATTATACAACTTTTAGCATGTCCTCCAAAATCTAACTTTCCCACCAGTGGCATGGATTTACACTCCCCAAAATTCCCTCTGAGAAATCTGTAGGCATCACTGGGATCTCGGATTCTCATTGATCCCTCTATTTGCAACCAAGAAATAAGTTCTGCTTCAGGTCACAAGAATAGACAGAATAGAACAAATTTGTTTCTAGTTCGCTGAGTAGCTGTTTATCCTCCTGATATCAGAGGTGGGAATATTTGTTTAGCAGCTCACCTCCCAAGAAAGGGTTGGAGAAGAGGATTCCAAGAAGACAGAAGGTGAGGTAGGTGAAGAAACCCATCTTCTGGTTGACCTTTGAGAAGAAAAGGCATGGTAAATTCAAGAGTTATATTTCTGATTGCCATTCAACCAGTCTAGTGAACGAAGGAAGGAAACATTTTATTTCCTCTTAGAACACCAAATTTGTACTCCTTTTATTGTCTAGGAACCAGAAAATTAGGGAAAGAAGAGAGATCCTTAAATTTAAATTTGTGCAGTAGGAAGTCCAGTCTTCTAAAGATAACAATCAAGATACCTTGAAGATTGACACATTTATTATAGTGTTACATTTCATAAACGAGAGAAGTGGACTCTGGTCTATGAAGGTTTATGCTGTAAGATAAGCATATTTTTGGATATTTAAGAGGTAGTGGATAAGGTACAACTGCCCTCAGATGGCATTGGACTTCATCTTCCTCTGTTCCTCATCGTTGGCTATCCTGACCAGAACCAATAGGAGTTGCAGATGTTGAACTACAACTCGCATTACCACTCATCAACTAGCCCAGTTTAAATGCTATTGATCTGATGAGTCTATTTTAGCCAGCACCAGAAATAGAATCCAAGCTTATGTTTTGAAGCCCTGCCACATTCTCCCCATCTGTTGCTTTTCAACCTATGAATTAACTGGAAGTCAATTTTTCACTTTTCCACTGATGGCTTAACCAAGGTTTTCCATTCTGAAACTCAGATCGATTCCCATCATAACTTCTCTAACAGGTCATTAACAGCTTGTTCAGTGATAGTATTGCCAACCACAGGTCTGAATTCTTTATTTTTAAGCTTTCTGCCTACTGCATTTACAGCTTGTCCTCACTGATGAACATTTTGCTATAGAAACGCTCCATTCTCCACATGGTCATCTCCCGCCTGGTAAAGCCCTCTTCTCAAGACATAGAAGATGTCTCTTCAGTCACTCATCTTACACTGATGTTCTCCTGGGAAGACAGTTATAGTGGACAGTGAAGCCGGGAGCTTCTCTGCTGATGGTTTCTCCCTTTCTGAATGACTGTTATATAGTCCTCAGGTAGACATGGTGCAAT
>NW_024821011.1:0-1836 GCF_019175285.1 Sceloporus undulatus | reverse complement strand
AGATAGATAGATAGATAGATAGATATTCATTGGAAAACATGAGTATGCTCTTCCCTGCAGGCTTTCATTGCTAGAGTCATTCACTGCCACAGAGTAGATCTTAGGGATCTTAAGCCATCTTTCAAGTTCTTGCCCCTGGATTTCCAGGGTTTTATTTTTGGGGGGAAAGAAAACCACTCTAAGTCTCTAGTCTGCCTTATTTGTGGAGATATAAAAGCAAAAGACCCGCAGGCTCGGTTCCAAGAGCGTTGCTCAACCAAGAGACGCAAGCTTGCACCTGCCATCCTGGGATAAAAACCATTCCCGACAAAAGCGCCGGGAGAAACTCCTTTAGACATCTTAATCACAATTTTGTTTTGAACGTAAAGACAACAGAGAGTCTTGTGTAACCTTCAAAGCTAACAAGTTAGGCTTGGCGGGCGCTTTGGCAGACCGGCTGCACTCATACATGCCCACCTTACCTTTGGAAGAAGAGGTTCTGGCAAACAAAAAGACCAACATTCGGAATGAGTATTTGTATTTTTTGTTGCGCGTCGCATTGACTCTGATGTGCGCTTGCCCTATGGATCAACCAGGGATAGAAAATAACAAAAATGACCATCGTAATTGGAAACCGCCAAGAGATCTTCTGGTCACCAGCTGCCCATTGTGCCAAGAGCTTGGGCACACTAGAAACCACAGTAGATTCAGGTAGCCATAAACTATTGATTCCTACATGTATAATCCCAGGTGAGAGTTATTTAATTTCATGCTGGAGGGTGTTGTGGCAGTAGCTGGCTCATTTTCTATTGCAACACAACAACACACACACACACAAACCGCTTCCAAACAAAAGCCAGGTTCCAGGGACGGCGCAATTGCCAGAACGCTACATCTGTTAAATGGCTGCGTTCGCAACCACTAATCCACGCTTGAGGGTTTCTTACTCCACCGCCGGGATGAGAAAACAAACATAGCCAGGGCTGCAGACCATCTGAGATACTTTCCATCCTCAGTGTGAGATTTGTCGACCGTATTACCTTCGGGGTTATAGTGGGTTTGTCACTGTGCGGCTCCAAGGCATTTCTGACTTATGGAGACCCTAAGAAGGCCACCTTGTTGTGGGGTTTTCTGGGGCCGAGAGTGTGCGACTCGCCCAAGGTTCTCCAATGGGTTTCCATGACCAAGTGAGGATTTGAACCCGGATCTCCGGACTCATGGCCCAATGCTCAAACCACCCCATGCTGGCTCTATGCGACTTCAATTCGCATCTCAACTTATGGTGACAGCATTAATCTCACAGCGTTTTCTTAGGCAAGGAAGAAGTGGTTTGGGCAGTTTCTTCCTCTGAAATAGGTCTTCCATCCAAGGATTAACCAAGGCTGATCCTGCTTAGTTTCCAAGATTATATCTGGTGCCTTTAGTGTATGTGTATGTGTGTGTGTGTGTGTGTGTGTCTGTGTGCCTTCACAAGTCTGTTGACTTGTTTCAGAAGCTAGGCCAAAAGGTATACTCAGGACTAGTACAGTCAGCCCTCCATTTTCATTGATGCTGCATCCATGGATTGCACCATGCACAGCTTGAAAATAGTCAACAGCAACAACAACAACAACAACAACAATAATAATCCAAAAAAAGCAAGCCTTGATTTTGGCACAGTTTATAAGGGACACCATTTTATTAGGGTCTTGAGCATCCATGGTTTTTGGTATCCACAAGAGTTCCCCAGAGGATACCAAGGGACCACTGTATATTCCAAAAAGCAAACTTTAATTGCGCCATTTTACTTAAGGGACACCATTTTACTACGCCATTGGATTTAATGGGACTTGAGCATCTATACATTTCGGTATCCAT
>NW_024821010.1:0-1836 GCF_019175285.1 Sceloporus undulatus | reverse complement strand
ACACTACATACGTTCTTCCTAAGTAACTACCTGCCAAAACTTTGACACACTGTGTGGGAGCATGAATGTTCCACCTGATAATGTAATGAAAATTACCTTTAAAAAGCCCCCAAACATTTGAAAAGGTAATACAAATATATATTTGAATTAGGAATATGGGGAAATGTTTATTTGGTTCATATTTTGGACAAATTTATCTAATTTACACTTCCTGGGTGACTATGCAGACAGAAACACAGCTGTCTTTTGGATTGTGTGCACCTCTCTGAATTTTACAAGGTAGTTCTTGGATCAAAAATAGCAACAGGTAAATGTGTATGTTAGAGAAAATTGGATACAAAATATGTATCTGAGGCAAAATTACATATGAAAATAAACACCAATTGTCATGCGTTTTTTTGTTTTGCCTTTAGATGTTGGCTGCTTCAGAAATCAGTTAGACTGTATTTATGATTCAATGTACATTAAACTGGCATACAAGAGAAAATGATTGATGCACTCATCACTCAATAATATAGATACCTAACCACCCCACATCCCAAACTGAACATTTCTATTTCCTGTCTGCAGACAATAGTTCCCTCAGCGCTGAGACAGCATTTGAAACATGTGATGTTATTCCTCCATAATTTAGCTAGGCTATACAGTACTCCCATAACTATAGAAGTAACTAAAATGGTTACAATTACAGCACAAAATAAGTGATTTAAGCTACATTACATGACACATCGTGGACATATTACTCATCTGTACATAAGCCCACCAACAGGTATGTGAAACTACTTGTTTGCTTTATAGGAAATATTATTGTGGCAGAGATTGAGATCTTTTTTTCTGTTGAGCAGGGGCATCATTAGAGGGTGTGGGAGGTGCGGACTGCACCAGGCAATACCCTAAGAAGGGTTGACATCACTGTTCCCCTTTGGGAAAAAATCAGTTGTTGCGTTCACCTGCATCCCTTTAAAATGCTGAAGAGATTTACTTTGAAGGGAAGTGGGAGAAAATAGCTGTGATTAATTTAAATAAGAAGTTTAAGTCTCATGTCCACCTCTATCAACAGGGTCTAAGAGGGTAAAATGTATATATATATATATTTCTTTTTTGTTATATTATAATATGATAAGTAGTAATATTGGATAGCCAAAAAGCATCACGTTGTAATGTATTGGTAGGCAGGAAGTCATTATGTTTGAAAGTGTGTGTGGAAGGAAGAGTGAAGGAAGAAGGAAGTAAACAGAAAGAAAAAGAAGAAGAATTAAGATCAAGTCTTTTATATGTTTAATTTGTAGATATGTTTTGTTTGTTTTGAGATGTATGTTGTTTGTCGTATATTGTTTTTGTATGTATTTTTTAACCAATAAATACTTTAATTAAAAAAATGCTGAGGAGATGGTGTGAGTGGGGTGAGGCTCAGTGGGAGCAGAAAGAAGAGATCCCATTTTTAAAAAATAATTTTAAATTATAATTTTAAAAATTGACAGTACAATTTTAGTACATTTTTTAAAAATTAAGGATTCTGTATGGTGTGGTATCAAGTGTGTGTGTGATACCATGAGCTACCGTACCAAGTGATGCCAACCCTATTGACACCACTGCTGTTGAGGACTATGTTCCCTTTGATGCAATCAGTTGGAAGCCACCTTTTGGGTGGGAGCACACACTGTAGTTCCTGTGGTAAATGTCAGAAGTAGATAGGCCATTCTTTTCTCTCTCATCACTCTCTGCATCCTTCTCTCCTCTTTCTCTCTTTCTCAATCTGACACATCCTATGTTCCCCCTCTCTTTCCCCCCATATCCACTGGGTTGCTGGGAAGTGTCTGACTTCCCTTGCCAGGG
>NW_024821009.1:0-1836 GCF_019175285.1 Sceloporus undulatus | reverse complement strand
AATACAGAGACTCACTGAGATACTAGAACATGGCCACATAGCCTGAATAACCCACAAAAAAGTATCAGTGAGATACTATTTATAAATATTTTTATGTCTTTATAAATAAATAAGATTTAATAATAATAATAATAATAACAACAATAATAATAAGAAGAAGAAGAAGAAGAAGAAGAAGAAGAAGAAGAAGAAGAAGAAGAAGTAACAACCAGGAGCTAGTTCTCCCTGTGGCTTTCCCCCCAGGAGTCCCTTCTCCTTCTTCCCCTGAAGAATCCTCAGAGGCCTCTCTGCTCCTCCTCCTCCTCAGGCCCTTCCTCCATGCCTTCCTCCTCCTCCTCCTAGGGCTGCAATCCTGGCCCCACTTTCTGGGAGTTAAGTCCCAGTGATTTCTGGTTCAAAAAATACTGCAGGGATGATGATGATGATGATGATGATGATGATGATGATGATGATGATGAGCACAAAGCCTTGCAGAAGCTCAAAGGCTAACAGAGGTCCAAATCACAAGGCAGAAATAACCCTCTTTCAGATAGCTTTACTGTAACTGCCTTTGCTCAGTGCTAGGGAATCCTGGGGATTGTAGCTTATTCTGGCACCTCAGCTCTCTGACAGAGAAGGCTAAATGTCTCACAAAACTACAGTTCCCAGAATTCCCTAGCATTGAGCCAGGGCAGTTATAGCAGTCTCAAACTGGACGATTTATGCAGTACCTCTTGAATCTCTGTTAGTCTTTGAGTTTTCACAAGGTTCTGTGGTTTTGGGAACAAGAAACTAATTATCATAATTGTTGTTGATGCTGATAATAATAATAATATCCCATTCCCCCTCATAAAGGGACACAACTGAAATTGCAACTTTAATAAAATTGAATTATAACATACAAAAGTATACATTAAAATAAAAGTAAAAAGAATTAAACTAATTCAGCTCCCCCTCTGGAAAGTGGGAGAGACCTGGAAGGGACATGAAATGGGAAGAGAGGAAAATGGGGAGATGCTGAGGGGGGTTCTCTCATGTCCTGGAGTTTGCACCCATTGCTCTGTCTCCTGGTCTCCTCCACTGGGAGGAAGGGAGCATGTGGAATTCTGGGAAAGGCTGGCAGTTGGTTTGGAGCCTGAATAGGGTTCTAGAAGGCTGGTGGCTTTGACTGTTGGCTGCTTAGGAAGAAGGGCTCATCTGGATTTCCCTGGCAGTGAAGGAGAGATGGGTGCCTCAATGAGGAGCTCTCAAATTTAGTTCCTATATGATAATGATGAATGAGAGTGAAAGGCCCCCAGGTTGGAGTCAATGATGGGGGGGCTGGAAGCCCTCCTCCTCCCTCTGAAAGAGGCCTCAAGGCTCCTCCGGCTGCCAGGCCTCCTCTCCTCTCTTGAGAGTTTCTGTGGGGCCATGATATTTTGGAGGGGAATCCCAAAGGGAGTCTGTGACCAAGGAACCTCAGAGTATGATCAAGATTTCAAGGTTGTTCCTGAGGAAGGAGAGGCAAACTAGGAGAGGCTGCAGCTGTTTGCTTTTGCCTGAGCCTCTGGGAAGGGCCCCTCTTCTCCTTTCTCCTTGGCTGTCTTCATGGAGGGCAGACTGCCTTTACGCTTTGTAATCAGTTTGCGGCAATGGCAATGAGCTGAAGAGAAGGGAGAAATGGCAGGAGGAGAAAGAAGAAACCAGCTGAGAAGGTGGGAGGGCAGAGGATGAATCAGGGGGAATGTCCCTTCCAAACTGGGAGAGTTGGAGGGCATGCAGAAGGAGCTGGGTCTGGAAATGGAGGAGGAGAAGGGGGCTTGCAAAATGACCTCCATGGATGAGAAAGTTTGACCTAGTCCATGAAATGTAATGGCC
>NW_024821008.1:0-1836 GCF_019175285.1 Sceloporus undulatus | reverse complement strand
CTACCACTGATGCTTATATTCTGGTTCATTCACATATGCTTGCCAACCGTACATCTTATCCAATGGTCCCAACATTTGTACAAGATCAAATTCTTCAGTTCTAAATAAGAGGGTTCCAAATCCTTGATAAACATTAAACCTCACCTTCATTATCTTATGTCGTTTCTAGCAACCATATTCTCATACGATTTGTTCGTTGCACCAAAAGACACATACTATATATAGTTTTTCTTCAACAATATAAGATCGGAAACCATAAAATCACACAAAGATGTGATCTGATGTGGTATCATGTCATCTTTAGACATATATTTGGCCATTGGCATCCAGTTCAAAATCAAGAAGGTATTTATGTAGTCTATAAGAGCTCTTCAAAAGGCTATGTCTGCTAAAATCAATTTAAGAGAATATAACACATGACATCACCCATCAGTGACTACACTGACTCAGGGCAATTACTGCTAATCAACTTACACTATATCTGCGTGGTTATTTTTAGATGTTTTATTGACATTTATCAGGAAAGCGTACTGTAGCACATCCTTTAACCTAGTTGCTGTGATGGTTAATTATTTCAGAGGTACTGCAGCTTGTTCCTTGTGATGCTATGCTCTTTCATTCATGATTGAATCCACAATACTATTTCCAGCTTCTTCTTGTTTACCCATGAGAAATATTAATCCATCATTGGTCAAGTTTCATGGCTGACTTGCACATTTGTCTTCTCTGTAATCTAATTCACACTCAGCCAGCTTGGATGACCTTTGTGGAGGCTATGTGCAGTGGGGAATCAATAGTTAAGGACCTTCCATGCATATCATTGTTCTTAACAACACATGGACATACTATACTGTAAACTTGAGATCTGGTAGGCTAATGACTGTTTCTTTCTTCTAGCTCCATAAGGCCCCTGGCAACTATCTGGATAGGGGAATACATCTTAGGAACATCAAAATATAACAGTGCTGGGAAGGGGAGGCATTGTGCAAGAAAGTACTGAGCAAGTCCTTCTACTTGCATATGGTGGCTGAACCCTCAGTTACACCAAAGCATGTTACCTACAGGATTCCATCTGTGCTCAGATGCAGCTTTTTTTTCCCAGACCATTGTAACAGCAATTCTAGGGATAATCTTCTATGTTCTTCAAATGTGGGTATAAAATATACAAAATCTTATTTGATTATCAGGGCTTATTAACCACAGCCAAGATCCTGCTTACTCTACTGATGGCAAAAGTGGAAGAAGCAATAAAGAGCAGTGATGATGAGGAAAGAAACAACCACTACTAATGGCAATGGAAGAAAAGACGGCCTATTGTGAAAAAGTTGCCTTTTCCTTACATTCCTGGCTTTGGGGTGAGAGAGGCAGTCACAAAAACAAGCCAACACAGAAAGTGTAAACAATTGCTTATACTATGACATAGGTTTAAGCCACCCTTCACATTCAGCCTTGGCTCCATCTCCCTTCACTTGTATAGTGAGAATATAATCAAGACACAATGTTCTACTGTACAAGCAACATGCTCCCATTAGTTCTTGGCCCACATAGTATCTAAGGAACAAGTATCTTTTTATATAGAGGCACGCTAAAATATATGCCCCCAGTTCTTTTTTTACCCTTGGTTAGTGCTGTCCATTTCTAAGATCACTTTCTATAAAATGAACAGCTGTAACAAAAGAAACAAGTTATGGGTAGTATTCGCCTTTTCTATCAAACTGTTTTTGTAGTTCTTGTAGCACAATGCAGAATCATACAGATTCTCAACACTTAAAAGAGATGTCCCTACCACTGAAATTGGCCACATCTTGTCCCAACCTGCAAACATGACTATTATCA
>NW_024821007.1:0-1836 GCF_019175285.1 Sceloporus undulatus | reverse complement strand
GCTTCTCTCCTGTGTGGACTCTCTGATGTATCACTAGGCTTGACTGCTGAGAAAAACATTTCCCACAATGCTGGCATTTGTATGGCTTCTCTCCTGTGTGGACTCTCTGATGTCTCACTAAGATTGCCGTCAAAGAAAAACATTTCCCACAATGTTGACATTTGTATGGCTTCTCTCCTGTGTGGCTCCTCTGATGTCTCACTAAGATTGCCTTCAAAGAAAAACATTTCCCACACTGTTGGCATTTGTATGGCATCTCTCCTGTGTGGACTCTCTGGTGTCTCACTAGGCTTGACTCTTGAGAAAAACATTTTGCACAATGCTGGCATTTGTATGGCTTCTCTCCTGTGTGGACTCTCTGATGTGTCACTAGGTGTGACTTTGAAGAAAAACCTTTCCTACAATGCTGGCATTTGTATGGTTTCTCTCCGGTGTGGACTCTCCAATGCATGACTAAGACTGACTTGCAAGCAACATTTCTTCCACAATGCTGGCATTTATGTGACTTCTTTCTTGTGTGGGCTCTTTCATGACTCACAAGTTCTTCTGTAAAGAAGGACAAGGATAGATAAGACTGAAAATTAGAGTTAAGAGAGGAGGGTGTTACCCCCATATTTAGCCCCCATTTACCCTTCCATATTTGACATTAAATGAATAAAGTTGGTGTAAGTGACCCAAGCATGATCCTGTTGCAGATATCCCAAATCCATGGAACGACTGTATCCTTACTCATAGGAGCTAGCAAAGAAGAGATTGGATGGGGACTGCCTCGAGGGAATCAGTGGAAGCAGATAGTCAAAGGACTGTTGAAAAAATATTCCATTAACCATGTGCAAAAATACTTTGTTTGACAGGTGGCATCATATTCTGTGAGACTGCCACAGAGTCTTGAGTCAGAGCTCAAGGCATGATGGAAGCTAACTGCAGAGGTCACTTCATGCTGTTTGGCACCTGGAGACGACTCACAACCAATACAGTATACAGCTCACATGCGCATTGGTGTGGATTGGATTGGAGTTGTGTGTGCAAGAGATGGGAAGTTGATGGAAGTCAGATAGCTTGCAAATATTTGTATTATTTTGCAACTCAGGATAGCGAACCTCCAAGGACTTGGGTGAAATCAACTGTGTCTGTGAGTTACTTTTAACTGTGGACAGTAGTCAGTGCATTGCCAAAACCTATATCTGGATATTTGTTTCCATACTCTGCTATGTTATTGTTGAGCTGCATCTGGAAGTGTTGCTTTCAGATTGCACTGTACATTGGCTTATGAAGAGGACTGGAATTCAGAGCCAAGAAGGACCTGAGAGCCAGTGTGCTAATCCCTTTTGTCTGAGGTATTTGCATCAAGTATCTGTTGCATTCAATTTGGATTCAGACAATTCTTTCCCCTCCCAGGAAACATACTAAACCGATTTAAACCATTTTGAACTCTCAGTCTCTGTAAGCAACAATTTCAGTATAAATATCTGCCCCGATATTTACTGTTCTTTGGCGTCAGTCCCGTTGCAGAGAGACACTCTGTTGGTTTACATGGCTAAGCGCCTCAATATACTCAACAAACCCAGTTTCCGTTCCCATGCAGGACCCTCAGCAATTGGAATCAAGAACATTCTAGGTAATGTATTACCATTAGTATAGCTTTACATTATTCACCAATCTCACCTTTGTTACTTACCTCTTGTATGAATGCTTGTGTGTGTGTGTGTGTGTGCGTGCATCTATTTTGCTTTTTCCCTAAATAAAACATAAAAACCCATTTGAAATGCCTCTGGAGTTATGTGAGATTGCATGCCTGGTATAGTTGGTGTGACCTCCGAGGTCACTGTTGCCTGA
>NW_024821006.1:0-1836 GCF_019175285.1 Sceloporus undulatus | reverse complement strand
CTTAGGGCTAGGAAAGTGTCACAGCCTCATATTCCTGTATCCTTTTCAGTGAACCTTTGTCTAAAACCAATTAAAAACCTATTAATTCTTACCTTTCTTTAAAAAAAGGCCATCCAACCCCAATGAAAAATAACGGGATACACCTTTTCCCCCATAGAAACCACATAGCAGCCTATTGATTTCTCACATAACAAACATGAAATGTTGTACCATAAAGATTTAGGCACTAGACCTTTACAGAAACCACCCTTTTTAATAAACAAAATCCTTATTACTTTATAAAGCTCAAAAGAAGAGTCCTATAAATGTATAAATGGTCAGATCAGGAACAATTGAATATAATTGCGTGTGTTGTATACTTGTATAGCCACTTATACAAAATATACTACACTACATAATATGCAGTAGTACTTTAATACGGAGTTTTGATTTGGGGGTGGCCTTTTTAAAAAAAACTTAGGGGAATTAGCACTTTTTAAATTTGTTTTTAAGCAAAAGTTCATCAATTTATGACACAGCCCTTACTATTAGGTGGTTCCTACTCATGTTGAGCTGAATCTCTGTTCCTGGAGCTTGCATCCATTGCTCCATAGTCTCTGGAGCAGCAGAAAACAAGCTTGCTCCCTCCTCAATATGAAGTCCCTTCAAATACTTAAACAGGGCTATCATATCACTTCTTATCCTTCTCTTCTCCAGGCTAAACATACCCAGCTCCCTCAGTCTTTCCTCATAGGACTTCATGGTTTCCAGACCCTTCACCATTTTAGTCGTCCTCCTTTGGACGCATGGCTCCAGTTTCTCCACATCCTTTTTGCATTGTTTTCCCCAGAACTGGACACAACATTATTCCAGGTGAGGCCTGACCAAAGCAGAAGAGAGTGGCCCTATGACTGTCTTCCTTGCTCTTGCCACAGGCCCAGAGACCCCTTCTTTGGGGGAATCATGTGGGACGACGATGAAGACGACGATGATGACGATGGTGGTCCCTCCTTTGAGGCGAGAGGCTTTGAGGACTTTGGGTTCGGGTTCACCTTTGGCCCAGGAGGGATGCGTTTCCGCAATGCCTTTGGGTTTGAGGAGCTCTTTCAGGACTTCAATGACCTCTTCAGCGAGATGGGGACCTTGGGCTTGCCTTCGCGGCCTTTCGGTAAGTGCTGCCTTTGCATAGAATCAGAGAGTTGGAAAGGGCCACGAGGCGAAACCCATGCCAGGCAGGAAGAGACAACTCAAACAGTCTTGAAAAGCAGCCATCCATCCTCTGCTTAAAGCTCTTCAAAGGAGGAGACTTGCATAGACTCATGTATACAGACCCTGGTCCCAAATGCACTGCGGAAATAACCCAGTTTGAGAGCACTTTAACTGCCCTGGCTCAGTGCTTGGGAAATCCTGGGAAGTGTAGTTTATTCTGGCACCAGAGCTCTCTGACAGCGAAGGCTAAACCTCTCACAAAAGGACAGTTCCCAGAATTCCCTAGCACTGAGCCAGGGCAGTTGAAGTGGTCTCAAACTGGATTATTTCTACAGTGCGTTTTGGACCCCTGGGAGTTACACAGACCTTGCTCTTCCTAAATCCCCGGTTGGGGATTCTGAGAAACTGAGTCCAAGAAGACATTTCCCCCAAGCTCTGCCGAAATCCACCTTTCTCTCAATGTTGAGACTCAAGGCAGCTAACAAGATCTTTAAAAACTATCTAGGTTAAAACGATCCAAGAAGATAAATATAAATATCCAGATTTCAAGGACAGTTAGACAAATAATCATGTTATGTTTTTGCCATTAGGCTTTTGGAAACTGACTGGAGTTGGTTTCTAATGCTGCACAGTTTTGTTTTAAACACT
>NW_024821005.1:0-1836 GCF_019175285.1 Sceloporus undulatus | reverse complement strand
AAAACAAAAAAAACCCATGTGGCCTCTGGCCACTCACCACCTTCTCTTCCTCTCTCTTCCTCCTCCTCCTGCTCTTCCTCCTCCTGCTGCCCCATCTCCTCTTCCTCTTCCTGCTCTTCCTCCTCCTGCTGCCCCCATCTCCTCTTCCTCCTGCTGCTGCCTCCTCCTCCTCTTCTTTCTTCTCCTCCCCCTCCTCCATGTGCCGTGCGGCCTGGGGGCAGGACGGAGGAGACAGAGGAGGTTGGCAGAGGAGGCGGGGAGGGCCGCGCGGAGCCCCGCGGGGAGGCGGAGAGGCCGGCACGGAGCCGGCAGAGAGGCAGGGAAGGGCCGCGCTGGTCTTCAGCCTTTGCCTCCTCCACCCCAGGCCGCGCGGCCCTCCTCTTCCTCCTCCGCCGCCGCCATTTTGCTTTTCAAAATGGCGGCGAAGTCTCGCGCGACCTTTCAGCCGCCATTTTGAAAAATAAAATGGCGCCCAGAGCGGTGCGGAAACGGCGGCAATCGGCAGCAGGACTGCACAGGGGCCGGCAGAAAGGCCTCCGCGGGCCGGATCCGGCCCACGGGCCGTAGGTTGCCGACCCCTGGAATATGCCATGAGCTATTCTTTTCAAGCTCTAGTCAAACTTTTATTTGGCAGTGTTGGGCTTTATACTGTTCCATATTTAACTACAGCAAGAAGAGTGAAATATTTGTATTTCAAGTTAGAGTACTCCATCTGAATGCCTGCATGGCACCAGTGTTTGCTAATACAGCTACAGTGGACAACAGTAAAGGATTTTGTACCTCATAGAAGGATTCCATCCTTGATATTTTTCTCTTTACCATTTCTTACAATTTATGATTTTATATCCCACCTTTCTCCTAGGATTCAATAACTTCCATTATCCCTGGTCTCTGGTACCATCACACCCTATTTTCTGCCCTTTCCCTCGCCTAGGTTGCTGTGAAAGAAAGAAAGAAAGAAAGCTATTTCTGAATGCATCTTTTGAAGTACATAATTAAGAAAGTGTGTGGATGATTAAAGATAGGATTTAAAAGACTGTATATTTCTGCTTCTTAAAATCAACGTCTCAGCTTCTGAACACAGTACTGTGCTTGCTTTGTATATAGCCTTTTTCAAATGTTCTCATGGTACTTTTAAGTATGTATGCAATTACATAGCTCTGTTACACTGAGGCCTTTATGTGTGGAATTCTGCTTCGTATATCACAGTTTGCTGCTATGTTAGTATTCCCAGTGGAAATGGAATAATGTGTAGTAGAACATATCATCAGTTTTATGAGACTTATAGTCATAGTTGGCCTCTTTTTGTGACAAGTAGTACTGACATAAAATCTTACATGTCCATGCTATCTTCTCTCCGTTCTTGTTATAGCTCTGTGAAGAGTAGTCTAAATATTGGAAGAATACATCTACCTCTTTAATTAGTACTTATATGAAACATCTTTTCTTTATAGTTCAGCCATTTCCATCTGGATCTATGACAGGCAATATTATCTTGCTATTGTAATTAATTTAACTGAGGTTGACAGCAGCAACACACATAGGAGCCTGGGACAGTTTTAGAACATGAGCTGCCCTTTCAGAAAATTGGTGTCCATCTGAATCATTCTGTTGAAATATAATGCCATTTCAAATACTGATATGATTTGTTTACTTTCACTGTGATCTGTGGTTTCTTTGCCAGCACAGTTGGTAAGAATGGCAGTATAAATCACATGAAGTATAAAACACTTGGGCTTCAGCAAATTCGGCAGATGTCCATGCAGAGAAGAGAGCAATTAAATCCTCCTGCATTATGAACCAGATAGAATTATTCTCTTGCAAAGGACTTGCACA
>NW_024821004.1:0-1836 GCF_019175285.1 Sceloporus undulatus | reverse complement strand
TCAAAGTAATCATGTGCTTTAAGTCACTCCCCCTTTGGGACTACACAATAAGATTTTCAACTGAACCACATGCTTTCCATCTTCCTCCTGACTCAACTTTTTTTAGAAAGATGGTGAGATAAAGGTTTCTTTTTATATGAACTACTCACTAGCTAGATTAGGATATAGCCTTTAGAGTGAGCGAGCAAGAGAGCGAGAGAGAGAGCGAGAGAGAAAGAGAGAGAGAGAGATTAAAGCAGTTTGAATACTTTTGTTTTGAACTACAAGCTACTTGTGTTGTTTTTGGAGTCAGTCTCACTTTTTGGGGAAACAGTTAGATAAAGGCACATTTCTTCTATTCTGCTGATTTAAAGCTAGACTCTAACAGGCTTGGCTTTGATATTTTTGATATTTAAACATCTTTGTTTCCTTTACAAAGGTCGAAGCCTTAGGAAACTTAAATTTTGCTACAAAAAAAACCTCCTTAGTTCCAGTTTGTCACTACCAAAAATATAAATAACTCGTCATCAAAGTAACTCAGCAGCAACAACAACAAATTATTTCCTATCATCATATCTTTGAAAGTCCCCAAAAGATGACACATCATTATGTAGGGAGCAATAAACAGCAAGCAGAAATGTAGCAAAAGACTCATGCTGTTTCTCTGAGACCTTGTCCTTAGCCTACTTGTGTATGAAACTGAACATTTTCAACTTCAGTACAAGGAACTGTTTTGAAGAGATTTCTGTATATCTCTTGAGGGAAAAGGAATAAATCATTTCAAGCTATCAGGGTATCAAGAATCAGTATTAAGAACTACAATCATTTTGTGTTTCAGTATGATTTTATGAGAATAAGTCTGCACATTATGCATTTTAATAATAATGTTCTCTATTCTTTCATATGTCACACTAGTAAAAATAGCAAACAGCATACAGAATAGGTATCTCTAAAAGGGTAGCTAGTTATTGGAAAATTCCAAAGTAGGCCTAATGATTATTCTACTTTTAATACTCATGTTCATCTGTGCCTGGGAACTATTGTACACACTAGTAATATAAAAACTGCATCAAACTGACCCTTCCAGAAATGGTAATAAATTTAATGTGCTATTGTCCACACAAGACTCACCCACCCAACTACTTTTTCAGATGGCAACACAATGGCTCTTTTTTGATCCCACCAATTATGTGAAGGTGATAACATGTCACTGCCAAAATCTCTCAAAACGTTTCACTACTCTACATTGTGTGCCACCGCTGCCACCAATATGTGAAGGTGAGACTCACTCTCCCAGCCATTCCTCACTATTAGACTTGAACTTCGGACCCTCCCAAGTATCTTCCACACCACAACTCTCTAGAGGCCAGCCCTCTGGACTTCAAATTTCTCCCCAGCTTGGCATCAACCACTCTCTGACAGCCATACACCCACTATCCAAAATGTCACAAACCCTAAAGACTTCTCTCAGTGTTGGTAGCATTCCCAATGTGCCTCTGAATCACTTCAGACAGAATGCTCCCCAGGCTGGCCGGGTTGCTGACGGGAGCCATCGCGGCTCCATCGCCCCAGGCAGCTACCTGGGGCGAGCCCTCCGCCCTGATTGGCGGTGCAGGGCAGAAGGGGCAGCCCTTCCGCCTGCGCTGCTCTGGCAGGGGTGGAGGAAGTCTTGGTGGTTGGGACTTCGGTCCTCCAAGGCAGCTCATTGGTCGAGCTGCCTTGGAGGAGGAGCCTCAACCATCAGGCGATGGCAGGGCCTAGGCCTATAAATTGGCCATGCAGCCAGGCCCCGGCGCCATTTGACACTCAACTCTCCCACCCTCCCTCCCTTGGGTTTGTGGGTTTTTGTCACAACTT
>NW_024821003.1:0-1836 GCF_019175285.1 Sceloporus undulatus | reverse complement strand
GCAGTTAACGGGGAATAATAGTACTATAGATCTATAGTGTGAATGGGCTCCTGGCATGCCAAAAATAATGTTTTCCAGTATAGGTAAGAATTAGCGTGTTGGTAGAAATCTTAAAGCTACCTAGCCCACGCTCCTGCAAGTGGAGAAAACTCTACACTACAGTATCTTTATTACATCATGGATTGTCCAGGAATACAGGAGAGATCATCCCCAGATAGTGAGAAGTGCCACCCACCGTCACACTTTTTACTGTGCAATGAAATGGGTAGTATATATCTCATTCAACCTTCTGGCAAACCTGTGAAGTGGGTTATTTATCTCTGCATCCTGCAGATGAGAAATGATGTCTTCTCCAAGAGTTGTAGTTAAGCAACATTTAGAGAGCCACAGGTCCCCTTGCCATGACTGAAGAAGCTGGAATTGTTCTCAGGCAAGATACAGAGCAGGGTGGACAATGTGCGGCCCATGGACTGGTCCCTAAAGCCTGAGAAACCCCAGACACCGCCCCAGCTTCCTTTTTTTCTAAGATTATTTTTGGGCATTTATCTTTCCCAAAACCAAGTCAAAATGTCTCAAACCTGCAGCAGTTTGCTCCTCCTGTGTGTGCATGTATGTGCCTTCAGGTCACTTGCTGACTTATGGCAACCCCATAAATTTCACAAGGTTTTCTTAAGCAAGGAATACTCAAAGGTAGTTTTGCCAGTTCCTTCCTCTGAAATGTATCCTACAGCACCTGGTACTTGTTGTTGGTCTCCTGTCTGAATACTAACCAGGGCTGATCCTGCTTAGTTTCCTCGATCAGGCAGGATCTGGTGCTTTTAGGGTATTTAGCCCAACCTAACCCTTAAAAAAATGCCAAAAACACATTTAAAAAGGGGGAGGTTAACTTAAAATTAGCTAAAATGACCACAGGAAATGTCATTGCAGCACTTTCCACATACTGAAAAGTACTAGTAGGGTCTGCTGGACCGTCCAAGATGGAAAAATGACTCCCACACCCTGTGTAGATGCCCATACCTGATGTAATGCATAGGACAGGGCAACTTGGGGAAAGTATTAAGATGGCAGGTGTGAAATACAAGTCAAGAATGTTGTCCTCCAAATCCAATCAGTTCAGTTGCAGAACAGGTAGCTAGTCTATGTGCATATGCATCAAAAAGATGTACAAAAATTATTAAAAACGATTATTTAAAAAGGATGAGATAAGTCCATTCTAAAGCAAAAAGTAAAATATTTCAACATTTCATATGTTAATCAAGTTATGAAGGAAGCATTTTGTTGCCAAAACAGTAAAACAGATTTAGGTTTGATCTGGTTATGTTTCAGTTCCCATAAAACAAACAAACAAACAAAAATGTCCAAAAAGAAAGGGGAAAATCTGCCCAATACTGTACTTCAATAGCACATAACACTCTGTCAAGCATAGTGCCCACATGCCAATAGGAGTCACTGTATGGACAAAGAAACAAGAAAGTGCTATTTGATTTTGTGTTATATATGGTTATAGTGGAGCCATGGTTTGCATGGTCAAAGCACCAGGAGCTTTTAAGTTAAGAAAACATCATCTGCCACCTCCCTCAGGCTCTTGGTTTTGCTGTAACTTCACAGTAAGGAGGAGGTGATGGATTTTGCCAGCACTGTATTGCTGTGACCTATCCCTGCTGTTATGCAGTTTTTAATGGTGACTTCATCTTGAATATTCATCTTCATCTGGTAGTTCATTAATATTCTGTTGGTGACAACAAGAACCTGTCTTCTGATATGGATCAGCAGACATCTGCCTGCAATTTTGGAGTCTCCTTGGGCGTATGGTAGCAGGAGCCATTATGAGGAGCA
>NW_024821002.1:0-1836 GCF_019175285.1 Sceloporus undulatus | reverse complement strand
TAGGAGACAGTGATCAACAGTGTCAAAGGCTGCAGACAAATCGAGAAGAATGAGAACAGAGTAAAGGCCATTAGCCTTGGCCTGTAAAAGGTCATTTGAGATCTTAGTGAGAGCTGTCTCTGTGGAACGCCTTGGGCGGAAACCAGACTGAAAGGGATCAAGGATGGAGTTTGTTTCAAGAAACTTAAGACAGTGCGAATAAACAACCCGTTCCAAAACCTTAGAAAGAAAGGGGAGAAGAGAAATCGGACGATAGCTAGACAAAGAGGAGGGGTCAAGAGAAGTTTTTTTCAGAATTGGGGAAATGAGAGCATGTTTGAAGTCCGAGGGGAAGGAGCCTGTAGAGAGAGAGAGATTGAAGATATGGAGAAGCGAGGGCAGAAAGGAGGGAGCTATAGAGATTAGAAGACATGTAGGAATTGGATCAAGAGGACAGGTTGCAGGTTTGGAAGAGTTCAGAAGTGTAGAGAGTTCATCCAAAGAGGCAGGAGGAAAGACAGAAAATTTGTTAGGCGAATGGAATAGAGGACATGCTTAGCAAATTTGTAGCTGACACTAAGTTAGGAGGAATAGCTAATACTGTACCCCAGAGGACAGGATCAAAATGATCTTAATAAATTAGAAAGCTGGACCAAACAAACAAAATGAATTTCAGCAAGGAGAAATGTAGGATACTACACTTGGGCGTAAAAATGAAATGCACAGATATAGAATGGGGTAACACTTGACTTGATGGCAGTACATATGAAAGGCATCTAGGAGTTTTAGTAGACCACAAGCTGAACATGTGTCAATGATGTGATGAGACAGCTAAGAAAGCCAATGCAATTCTAGACTATGTCAATACAAGTATAGTGTGTCTTTTGAGGGAAGTAACGGTGAAAATTTATTCTTTGGTCAGATCTCACCTGGAATATTGTGTCCAGGTCTGGGCACCTCAATTCATGAATGATGTGGACAAGCTGAAGTGTGTCCAGAGGAGGGCAACCTGGTGCCTCTGGTGAAAAGTCTGGAAACCATGCCTTATGAGGAGTGGCTTAGGGAGCTGCGTATGTTTAGCCAGAAGAGGAGAAGGTTAAGGGGTAGCATGATACCCATGTTTAAATATTTGAAACGATGTCATATGGAAGAAGGAGCGAGTTTCTTTTCTTTTGCTCCGGAGACTAGGACACAGAGCAATGGATTCAAACCACAGGAAAAGAAATTCCACTTAAAACATTAGGAAGAACTTCCTGATAGTAAGCACTGTTCTACATGGGAACACGCTGCCTCAGTGGTGGAGTGTCCTTTTTTGGAAGTTTTGAAATAGAGACTGGATGGCCCTTGTGGTCTCTTCCAACTCTGTGATTTGACCATTTTCCAGAAATGTGACTCAGGGTTTTGATTTTTGGGGTGGTTCTGAACTTACTGACTGCTTCCAGGAAGTGATGTTGGGGGACTACTGTTCAGCTTAATGGCATTTAGCTTAATGGGGTTCCTTGAGACTCAGTACCTTCTCCTGTACTTTATAACATTTAGTTGAAGTCATTTAGGAAGGTCACCAACAATTTGGTGACTGGGCACAATGCTAATGTGAACCAGTTCTGCATATCTTTCTAAGT
Organism: Sceloporus undulatus; assembly: GCF_019175285.1. NCBI lineage: Eukaryota > Metazoa > Chordata > Lepidosauria > Squamata > Phrynosomatidae > Sceloporus > Sceloporus undulatus. The sequence goes on along the minus strand of NW_024821002.1, from coordinate 235 downwards.
TGATGCCAAGATTGCAGTGGGTCATAGAATCATGGAGTTGGAAGAGACCACAAGGGCCATCTAGTTCAACCCCCTGCCATGCAGGAACTCTCAGTTAAAGCATATTGGACAGATAGCCATCCAGTCCTGAATCACTGTCTGAAAGCAGCAACATGGAAAATTACTGGAAATGAGTTCACAAATGTATTAACGAATGGAGAGGGGGAACACAACAGGGCCTTCTGCTCAAGATTTC
>NW_024821001.1:1194-1836 GCF_019175285.1 Sceloporus undulatus | reverse complement strand
AATGTAGGGGCCATTCAGACTACATTTTACCCCGGTTCCCAAACCGGGGTAAAATGTAGTCTGAATGGCCCCTACATTTAAGGGTGAAGGGAGCAGAAACAACACTTAGACTTTGCTTCCTTCGACCATTGCAGCGTTGGAGCGTTTTGCCATCCTCAAACCATCAATGGCTCACCTGCAGCAAGGCCAGGAGCAGAACAGAAGGTGGATATAACAACTTGGTGTGTGGTGCTCCCACAACAATGATGTGGGTCTTCCTTTTTTATTTTCAAATACTTTTATTACACTGAGATATTCCCATGATAGCATTTAAATTACCAAATATCGACCAACTATTAACTATTAATTGAACGGAATGTTATCACCCTTTTCTTCAAATGTTTTAAGACAACTCCATTCCATCTCTAAATATCCTTTTGGTTTCCCTCTTCGTAAGGCAGATACTACATCCATATTTATAGCTTCATGTATCTTAATCAACCAATCTTCGATAGAAGGAGTAATTGTAGATTTCCAAACTTTAGCAAATAAGATCCTTGCACATGAGACCATATATAAAATAATTCTATTGTATTTCACTGACTTTATGTTGTTTGTCATGTTTAGTAAAAATAAATGTGGTTCAAAGGGAATATTTATATC
>NW_024821001.1:0-1094 GCF_019175285.1 Sceloporus undulatus | reverse complement strand
TAGCTTCATGTATCTTAATCAACCAATCTTCGATAGAAGGAGTAATTGTAGATTTCCAAACTTTAGCAAATAAGATCCTTGCACATGAGACCATATATAAAATAATTCTATTGTATTTTACTGACTTTATGTTGTTTGTCATGTTTAGTAAAAATAAATGTGGTTCAAAGGGAATATTTATATCAAGAATGTTTTGGATGCTTCCATGAATCCTTTGCCAGAATCCTTGAGCTTTAATGCATGTCCACCAATATGAAAGAAGCTTCCCTCGGGTTCCCCACATTTCCAGCACTTAGTATTGCCAGTTTTATATATCTGGTGGGTTTTTTGGGGGGTTAGATACCACCTGAATAACATTTTGATATCATTTTCTTTATAGTTTTGCCACAGAGTAAATTTGTTTGTTCCTTTCCATGATTTTCCCCATTCCTCTATAGTCATAGTTTTATTTATATCACATGCCCATCTTACCATGCTGTGTTTAATAATTTCATCTTCTAGATCTTTCTTTTACAGTCCGTCCTCGCCTTACGCGGGGGATCAGTTCTGGATCCCTCTGCGTAAGGCGAATTCCGCCTATGCTCGAGCCCCATTGGAAACAATGGGGCTCGTGTGTGGCGGCGTGGTGTCGCTGGTGCGCGCAGGGTACAATCAGCACACACGCCCATTCAATTGAATGGGACGCGCCACCCCTTCCGCCCCGCTCGCGCCCTGCAGCTTGAGCGCGTATGCTCAAGGCCGCGTATGGCGCGCCTGCGTATGGTGCGGGCGCACTGTAATAGTTTATAACATTTGAATATGTGTTTACCTTTTGGGTCCATCATAATTTTATCTATTTAATTGTTATCCATCGTTAACTCAGGAGCTTTATTATCTGCCTTAAAAAGATTGTTTAATTAGTTGTATAAAAACCAATCCTTCATGTTTGCTCTTCCATTAACTTCTTCCATAGATTTCATATTGTATTTTCCTTCTGGTGTTTTGTTTGTTTGACTCAGGAGGGAAAGGCTGGGAAGGCTCTGCTTTGTACATATAGCTCTGGTGTCCGTCTGTCTGTCTATAAATATGTGTGTGTTTGCCTCTGTTCTTTTGGC
>NW_024821000.1:429-1836 GCF_019175285.1 Sceloporus undulatus | reverse complement strand
CACACACACACACACACACACACACAGAAAGAGAGAGAGAGAGAGAGCTATATGTACAAAGAAGAGTCTTCCCAGCCTTTCTCTCCTGAGTCCAGTTCTGCAGCTTGGGCTCCATTCCGGAAGGAAAGATGGATGGAAGGAAGGAAGGGCGTACTCCTTCCCTTCTTCCAGAGGCCGACATTATTATAGAGGCTATAGGTGAGGTGTCCAGTAACTCAGTGAATAAGATCATACTGGATCAATATGAATCTGTGAGTACTGAGGATGTGGACAAGCTCCTTGGAAGTGTGAAAAAGAGAACTTGCCCTCTCAACCCTTGCCCTTCATGGCTAGTCCTCCAAGGAGGAGATGCACTTAGGACTCACCTGATACGTATCATAGATGCATCTCTTAGGGAGGGCTGTTTTCCATCTTGCTTAAAAGAAGTGGTGGTTCGGTGTCTTCTGAAAAAGCCTTCCCTAGATCCCTTGGACATGAACAATTACAGATCCATCTCCCATCTTCCATTCCTAAGCAAGGTGATTGACAAGGAAGTTGCTCTTCCACTCCAAGCATTCTTGGAAGAATAAGATTATCTAGACCCATTTCAAACTGGCTTCAAGACGGGATACGGAGCCGAGAATGCTATAGTCGCCTTAGTAGATGATCTTTGCTTGAGCACCGACAGATGAAGTGTGACCCTGTGGAAGCTTTTGGATCTCTCAGTGGCTTTCAATACCATCGACCATGATATCGTTCTGGAAAGCCTGAGAGAATTGGGGATCGGGGGCAATGCATTGCAGTGGATCCAGTCCTATCTCTCAAGCATATTCCAGACAGAGATGCTTGGGGACAGTTGTTCCTTTAAAAGGGGGTTTAAATTGTATTTAAGATACAGTCGGCCCTTCTTATACACGGATTATTTTATACATAGATTCAAGGATACACGGTTTGAAAATGTTAAGAAAAAGTATAAATTTCAAATATCAGACCTTGATTTTCCATTTTTTATAAGGGACACCATTTTGCTATGTCACTGTATTGAATGGCACTTGAGCATATACAGATTTTTTAATACACAGGGGATCTTCGAACAAAACCCCAGCGTATAACAAGGGTCCACTGTAACTTGAGCATGCATGGGTTTTGGCATCCACCGTGGGTCCTGGAACCAAACCCCAGCGTATAACAAGGGTCCACTGTAACTTGAGCATGCATGGGTTTTGGCATCCACCGTGGGTCCTGGAACCAAACCCCAGCGTATAACAAGGGTCCACTGTAACTTGAGCATGCATGGGTTTTGGCATCCACCGTGGGTCCTGGAACCAAACCCCAGCGTATACCGAGGACTGACAGTACTTTTATTTCACATGCTCACTGACTTCCTCAGAATCTTCGCATATTCTTCTTGAATAAGATTATTGAAGC
>NW_024821000.1:0-329 GCF_019175285.1 Sceloporus undulatus | reverse complement strand
GGTCCACTGTAACTTGAGCATGCATGGGTTTTGGCATCCACCGTGGGTCCTGGAACCAAACCCCAGCGTATACCGAGGACTGACAGTACTTTTATTTCACATGCTCACTGACTTCCTCGGAATCTTCGCATATTCTTCTTGAATAAGATTATTGAAGCCAGAGATTCCCATTCCACGCAAAAGCAAGCATTTCTTCTAGCATTGTCCAGAGAACCTCAGTCAGGGCACTGACTATAAATAACTTGGTGTGAGAGATCAGGAAAGGAGACAGCCCAGTGCCTGACTGGCCCAGGCCAGAAAGATGGTCAAGGGCATTGCCAGGAGGGTGC
>NW_024820999.1:0-1837 GCF_019175285.1 Sceloporus undulatus | reverse complement strand
ACCTGGTGGAAAATATCAGTTAACTATATAAAGAAATTATAAATATATATATATAATATAAAGGAAATAAGGAAACAGGAAACCAGGAAATGTAAATAACTTTAATTAACACAAGGCTTTTTGATATGTACGATATATGGAGAATACGATGTTTCTATGCAATCCAGGGGGAAAGTAAATTAAATCTTCTCTGCTTCTCTTCCATTTTATATAATGTATCGGTAAACTTCAGAGGGATTTTATTTTATTTGTATTGGTTGGAGGGGTTGTATACGCTTATTAGCAAGACTGCAGTTATTTTTAGAATCAGTAGCATAAAAAATCAAGAAGACAGGAAGTAATAAAGTCAAGAACATCAGACTGGCTACATAAACTGTTTATTGTAAAGAATTGTAACAGATTTGTTTCATTTGTTCAAGTACTGTATCAATGTATCAATGTATCAAAAATGAATAAAGATATTTCACCGCCAAATCCTTGTTTGTAGATATTTTTAGGGGTTCCATTAAGCAATTATGAGTATTATCTATGAAGGGAGGAAAGGGGGACACAAACCTGCTTTTTCTCTAATGTTTCTTTTCCTACCTGAGCTTGCTTAGTTTCATGGTTGATTCCAGAGGCCCTTTGTTACCCAAAATGCTGGAGTCTGGGAAGGATACTCCCAAGTGCTATGCTTTTAGGGGAATGTGGTACTTAGCTGAAAGCAGACATATAGTTTGGTTGGGGCAAAAGCAACCTTGGGATTCAGTTCACCTATACCAGGCCCGGAAGCACAGAGAACTCCAAAGGCTTTTGAAATAGGGTTTTATGTTTTATTTAGGGGAAAAGCAATATACACACATATACAAATATAGGTGTTCACACACACACACACACACAAGAACTAGTAGCAGAGGTGGGAGTGGTGAATAGTGTGAGGCTTTGCTAATGGTAAAACTTTACCTAGGTGGATCTTGATTGGAATTGTTGAGGGTCCAGAATGGGGAGAGAAGTCAGTAAGTTCCATGGCAAGTGGAGCTGGTGAGTGCATTGAGGTGCTTAGCCATGTAAACCGACAGACTCTCTGTCTGTAATTGGACTGACATCAAAAAACAGTCAAGCAGGGCAGATATTTGTACTGTAATTGTTTCTTGGGGTCAGAAACCAAGTTGTGATGTCCTGTCAGGACTGATTAATTTCCCCCTGCATTTTCTTTTGTGTTAGTTCAGGCCATAGATTATTTTAGTGTAGAAAAGTTCATTGTATTAGTTTATGGGAGGAGCTGTAGGTTTCCCCTGCATCATTTCCAGGTTTGGTTGGCCCTTTCCCAGCATGCTGTGCTGTAGCTAGAGGTTTTTAGTTGGGAAGCAGTCTTTGTTGAGAGCAAGCAGAGAGCTGTCTTTTGGTGGCAAGCAGGCCCAGACAGCCGGAAAGGGCATTTCTTACACCACTAGCCAAATCAGTTACCATCAGCAAGAAAATAGAGGAATTTAGGAGCTGAAAGACCCTGCACCAGCTCCATTGAGTAAGGAGAGCAAACTACATCGGACCCAGAAAGATGTCATCTGGAAGAAAGCTGAACTGTAAAGTATTTTTTGTTTAGAGCTGGGGAGGAGAAAACTCTTTATTTTTGTCCTTTAAATTAAATTTTCCCCTTTTAAACTTTACATTCAGCTTCAGATCCTTTTTTGGGTATCACAGTTTGTTCTCACCAGGGTACTGGCGTTGCACACCCAAACCTGCCACCACCTTTAGTTGGGTGTGTCTTCATACAAGTGTTCAAAAAGGTTTCTATCATTTTAGAAAGAATATTGGGGGAGAGAATGATTTGAAACCAAATTGAATGCAATAGGTGCTT
>NW_024820998.1:0-1837 GCF_019175285.1 Sceloporus undulatus | reverse complement strand
TAATAATAATAATAATAATAATAATAATAATAATAATAATTTCTTATTCATCTCTCCCCATGGATCAAGGAGGGATAGAACAACAATTAGCAAGCAAACAGTATCAGTTAAAGCACATCAGTTAAAACAGACATTGATTTAAAAAGACAAATAAGATGTATACATATTAAAACAATTCACATCTTAAATTCATCATTTTAAATTCAGAGTTTAAAAATCATCAGAACAAGCCTGCCAGAACAGACAGTTCTTTAATGCACTTTTAAATTCAGAAAGAGTATTCAGCTGTTGAATCTCTTCCAGCAGGCCATTCTACAGTGTAGGGGCAGCTGAAAAAAATGTGCTCTGGCTGACAGTTGTCAGTCTAGTCCTGACTGACTGATGTGAATGGCTGCCAGAGACCTGAGTGTATGGGGCAGATTGTGTGGGAGGAGGTGATCCTGTAGGTAATCTGGACCCAAACCATGTAGGGCTTTAAAGGTAATAACTTTGTACTTTTCCCAGAAACTAACCAGCTGCCAATGGAGTGATTTTAATATTGCTGTGATGTGATCACTCCTGAACGTCCCAGTAATCAATCCAGCTGCTGTGTTTTGAACTAAATGAGGTTTTTTGAACTTGGTACAGAGGTACTCTATATACAGCACATTGCAAAAGTCCAGCCTTCAGATTACCAGTTCATGCACTATTATCTTTAGGTACTCCAGCTCTAGATAGGGATGCAAATGGCATAACAGCTGAATCTGATAGTAAGTACTCCTGGCCATCACTTCTATCTGAGCTGTCATTTGGAGCCACAGATCCAGATGTACCCCCAAGCTGAAAACACAGTCTTTCAGGGGGGACTGTAACCCCATTCAGGGCTGGTTGATACACCTCCAAACCCAATGCCTCTGACAGTAAGCACCTATGTTAAGTGCACTTCTATGAGTAACTATCACAAAATTCTCTTTTTAAAACTCATTAATTTGCATCTGTATTTCTGTACACAGCTATACAGTGGACCCTTGCCTTATGCAGGGGATCCGTTCCAGACCCTCCCCCCATGTAAGGCGAATTCTGCCTATGCTTGAGCCCCATTCACTTGAATGGGGTTCACATGTGCGGTGGTGTGGCGGCGTGCACACGCCACGGGAGCATACCCCATTCATCTGAATGGAACATGCTGCTCCTTGCACCCCACGTGCTTCTGCGCAGCTTGAGCACATACACTCAAAGCCACATATAACGCAGGCACACTGTATTTGCTAAAGTACTGACTGAGCAATAAAATATTTGTTACAGTTACCAGGGGTAATTCACCACAGTGTTTCTGATGACTAAGGTCACAAAACAGGTCTTTAGGTGGCAGTGGAAACATCACACACAGTAGCTAGATCAGTCTGCATGATGGGTTTCAGAACTGAGAAGTCCTCTTCTTCACCATGACCAAATGGAACTCTCCATGGAATGGTAAGCCGGGGGAACATTCACACTATGAGATACACCCTTATAGCACATTAATTACTAATGTTCTGTCCTATGGAATCCCAGGGTTTGTGGTCTGATGAGCGCTAGAGCACTCTAGTTGACAATTTAAACTTTCCTCTAACTGCCAATCCCAGAATTTCATAGGACAGAACCATGGCAGTTAAAGTGGAATCATAGTTCTGTAATTGTGTTATCTGAATGAGCCCAAGGCCTCAGTTCAAAGGGGAAGGACCAAGGTGATTAGAAGACAGTCTCTCAAGACAGTTCATCATAACAAAGCATAAAAAAAATAGTATAATGGATAACATTAATAACTAAAATTAAACATTTTTAAAGGTCAAAAGAGCAGCAAAATAAACCAGTGTGT
>NW_024820997.1:0-1837 GCF_019175285.1 Sceloporus undulatus | reverse complement strand
AAGTCAGCTTAGAACAGAGGATGACTGCTGTGTCACACCTCTGTTCTCCCTGTGGTTTACAAGGGGGAGGGAGAGGGCATGGATGCGGGGAACGCTTTAGCTGGGGAGGAAGAAGGTAACATCGATGTAAGCGGAGCTCCCATTGAGGTGGTGTGGGGCAGGGGGAGGTATGGCGGTAGGAAGGTGGACTTGCGTTACAGAGGAAGGCGAGATCGATGTTTAATATCTACCTCTCCTTCCGGTCCCCCTCCTAACCAAAGGGACCTGAAGGTCATTCCAACCATGCCACAAACCCTGTCGCTCCTCCTGTGCAATGCCAGGTCGATTAACAACAAGGCCCACATCCTCCATGATCTGTTGGAGGACAGCAATTGCGACCTGGCTTGCATTACCGAAACCTGGCTTGGGCCTGAGGGAGATGCCGTGTGGGCACAGGCCCTCCCTGCCGGGTTTTCGGTGAAGGACCAGCCCAGGTTAGGTGGGCGGGGGGGGGGGCTGTTGCCTTGGTACATAAGAACACCTTGTCTCTCACCAGGAACCACATCCGACAAACATCTCTTATCGAGTATATTTACCTGACCCTGAAGGCTAGGGACAGTCTAGGGATTCTGTTGGTGTATCGGCCACCCCGTGTGCTAACGGACTCCCTTAACGAGCTGACACAGTTGGTTGCAGAGCTGATGTTGGAGACGCCCAGGCTGCTAGTCCTGGGCGACTTCAACATCCCCTTCGCGGCCAACTATGTTCCATCCGGTGCGGCTCAGGAATTCATGGATACCATGGCGGCCATGGGCCTGTCCCAGCTGATTACGGGTCCAACGCATTTTGCGGGTAATACACTGGATTTGGTTTTTTGTACGGATGCGGAAAATCCGTGGGCAGAAATAACTAATATTTCCCCCCCTGCCATGGACGGATCATTTCCTTGTGGAGGCAAAAATCAAGGCTTCTACCCAGATCCCCCCCGGGGGTGGTGGACCTACTAGGATGGTCCACCCTCGAAGGCTGATGGAACCTGAGAGGTTCCGGGAAGCCTTAGAGGGGAACATGGTTGGAAATGACGGCGATTCTGTTGATGCCCTGACTGATATTTGGAATACCGGTCTCTCTAGGGCTGTACACAGTATCGCTCCCAAGCGCCCTCTCAGGCCTGCTTCCAAATGTAAGCCCTGGTATACGGAAGACCTCCGGGCTAGGAAGCGGGTCCTGCGACGGCTAGAGCACCGCTGGAGGAAACACCTACGCTTAACCGACCAGGCTCTCCTAGACCGCCTTTTGGAGGACTACGGAGAGGCGATACGAGCAGCTAAGAACTCGTTCTATGGTGCTCGTGTCGCGTCCGCGGAGTCGTGTCCAGCAGAGTTATTCAGAGTAGTTAGGGAGTTAACTCAGCTCCCTCCTGCCCTGAACCAGATCCTTGTACCTTCAAAGGCCTGCTGTGACCAATTTAACAACTTCTTCGCGGATAAAACGAAGGTCTTAACGCCGGCATTATCGCGGATAAGCGAAGGTCTTAACGCCGGCATTATTGCAGAACCTAGGATAGAGGCATCCAGAGCCTCCGTGGACTCCATTAAACTGGATCAGTTTGAGTTGGTTAGTACCAATGATGTGGACAAGATCCTTGGAAGCGTTCGGAAGACAACCTGCTCCCTCGATCCCTGTCCCTCATGGCTAGCGGCTCAGGGGGGACCGGTGGTAACCTCGTTGTTACACTGGATTATAAATACATCTCTGAGGGATGGGCAATTTCCATCCAGCTTGAAATTGGCCACTATAAAACCGCTGTTAAAAAAGCCCTCCCTCAACCCCCTGATGCATAGTAATTATCGGCCAG
>NW_024820996.1:1711-1837 GCF_019175285.1 Sceloporus undulatus | reverse complement strand
CAAGGGCCATCCAGTCCAGTCCCTTCTTCTGCCATGAAGGAATACATAGGGTCCTAGAGATGGAAGGGGTCCTAAGGACCATCCAGTCCAGTCCCTTCTTCTGCCATGAAGGAATACATAGGGTCC
>NW_024820996.1:0-1701 GCF_019175285.1 Sceloporus undulatus | reverse complement strand
TAGAGATGGAAGGGGTCCTAAGGGCCATCCAGTCCAGTCCCTTCTTCTGCCATGAAGGAATACATAGAGTCCTAGAGATGGAAGGGACCCCCAAGGGCCATCCAGTCCATCCCCTTCTTCCCCTTCTTCTCCCCTCCAGGAATATATAGGGTCCTAGAGATGGAAGAGAACCCCAAGGGCCTCCCAGTACATCCCCTTCTTCTGCCCTGCAGGAATACATAGGGTCCTAGAGATGGAAGGGAAACCCAAGGGCCATCCAGTCCATCCCACTCTTCTGCCATGCAGAAATACATAGGGCCCTAGAAATGGAAGGTACCCCAAGGACCATCCAGTCCAGCCCCTTCTTCTTCCATGAAGGAATACACAGAGTCTTAGAGATGGAAGGGAACCCCAAAGCCATCCAGTCCATCCGCTTCTTCTTCCATGCAGGAATATATAGAGTCCTAGAGATGGAAGGGAACCCCAAGGGCCATCCAGTCCAGCCCCTTTTTCTGCCATGAAGGAATACACAGAGTCATAGAGATGGAAGGAAACCTCAAGGGCCATCCAGTCCGTCCCCTTCTTCTGCCATGAAGGAATACATACAGTCCTAGAAATGTAAGGGAACCCCAAGGATCATGCAATCCATCCCCTTCTTCTGCCCTGAAGGAATACATAGAGTCTTAGAGATGGAAGGGAACCCCAAAGCCATCCAGTCCATCCACTTCTTCTTCCATGCAGGAATATATAGGATCCTAGAGATGGAAGGGAGCCCCAACGGCCATCCAGTCCATCCCCTTCTTCTGCCATGAAGGAATGAATACACAGAGTCCTAGAGATGGAAGGGAATCCCAAGGGCCATCCAGTTCATCCCCTTCTTCTTCCATGAAGGAATACACAGAGTCCTAGAGATGAAAAGGAACCCCAAGGGCCATCCAGTCCAGCCCCTTCTTCTGCCATGCAGGAATACATAGAGTCCTTGAGATTGAAGGGAATTCAAGGTCCATCCAATCCCTCCCCTTCTTCTGCCAAGCAGGAATACATAGAGTCCTAGAGATGGAAGGGAACCCCAATCTCCATCCAGTGCTTCCCCTTCTTCTTCCATGGAGGAATACGTAGAGTCATTGAGATGGAAGGGAACCCCAAGGGCCACTCAGCCCTTCCCCCCGTTTCTGCCAAGCAGAAATACATAGGGTCCTAGAGATGGAAGGGAACCCCAAGGGCCATCCAGTCCAGCCCCTTCTTCTGCCATGCAGGAATTCATAGAGTCCTAGAGACAGAAGGGAACTGCAAGGGCCATCCAGTCCATCCCACTCTTCTGCCAGGCAGAAATACATAAGCCAGCTTGTTTTCTGCTGCTCCAGAGACTAGGACCTGGAGCAATGGATGCAAGCTGCAGGAAAAGAGATTCCAGATCAACATTAGGAGGAACTTCCTGACAGCAAGGGCTCTTCGACAGTGGAACACACTCCCTCGGAATGTAGTGGAGTCTCCCTCCTTGGAGGTCTTCAAACGGAGACTGAATGGCTATCTGTCGGGGATGCTTTGATTTGGATTTCCTGCATGGCAGGGGGTTGGACTGGATGGCCTTTGTGGTCTCTTCCCACTCTATGATTCTATGATTCTAAGGGGATGGACTGGATGGCCCTTGGGGATCCCTTCCATCTCTAGGACTCTATCTATTCCTGCATGGCAGAAGAAGGGGATGGACTGCCACAAATC
>NW_024820995.1:0-1837 GCF_019175285.1 Sceloporus undulatus | reverse complement strand
TATTGATTAATGGAAAGTTAACAAAGGCGCGATACACACCGCTAAAACGTAGCATGGCGGCGGCGATTTTAGGGTTAGGGAGCACGCACCATTCGCACGCTCCCTAATCCTAGTACGTACTAGGGTTAGCCTAGTACGTACTGGGAGTGAAAAATAGCGGCACCCTGTCTACATGGGCACTGCCATTACGACGTGACAGATGCATAGCATCTGCACATTGTGCGCCCCTTGTGATGTCGCGAGTGTGCCATTGGCGCACTGCGACATAACAAGGCCGCCACAGAAAGAACCCACTTTTTAAGGGTTCTTTTTGCTCCACGGGGAAGCCCCGCAGTCTAGAGGCTACGGCTTCCCTGCAGAGCAAACCAGGGTGGTGGGAGATGGCCCATTTTGGGCGGTCTGTATCCCACCAAAGTTAATACAGTAAGTTACAAGACAAGGATGTCAGCTATCTCCTCTATTGTTTATCTTAGCTTGGGACATTGTGGATAGAGTAATACGACAATTAAAAATAAATATTTAAATTAAGGGCATTTGCGGATGATTTAGTGATTGTGTTGGAAAATCCTTTGGAAAGTATGGATGCACTATAGGAGACATTAAAAGTATTCAGGGAGTTGGTTGGATTTAAGATCACTTTTAAAATTGAGAGGAAAGTGAAATATTAGGCATTGCTATGACCAACATGAATGGTATGTTATTTCAGAACCATTACGTTAAATTATGGGATTAAATTAAGCAAGATTTACAGGCTTAGAAAACTGCATTTATGATTGCTGGGGAGAATTTCAGTAATTAATATGAATGCTTTGCCAAGAATGTTGATTTTATTTCAAACTATACACACTTCAACTAATTATGTACCTTTCAGGCAATGGCAGAATGATCTATCAAAATTTATATGGCAAAGGGAAAAGCCAAGAGTGAAATGTAAAGACTTATAAGGCACAAAGAAAAAGGGGGATTCAATTTACCAGATCTGAAATTGTACTTTTCCACATGCTGTTTGATTTGACTGAAACACTGGATTGTGCTGTGTGATAAAAGGCTACAAAATCTCAAAGGGCCTGACTTGAGCTTTGAATGGCACAGATATTTGTTTTTGATAAAGTTAAAGTGAAAGTCAGTTTTAATGATCATTTTGTGAGACATGCTTTGTTAAGAATATGGAATAGATACAAACCAAGATTATGCCCTAAGATGCCTTTATGGCCTGAAACGGATGGGCCAAAAGGACTGCAGTGGGACCATTGCGGCTCCATTCGCAATGGGGACACAGCAACCACATGCACCTGGCCCTGATCCGGACTGCCTCTGCAGTTTCTGAACTGAAAAGGAGTGGATTTTTCCTCTACTTTTTGCCCTGGTTCTTTTGGAAAGACACAGTGTTGGAGTGATTTCCACCCACTTTCAGGGCATGTGTCATCTAAATATTATGCCCTGAATATGGCCAGAAAATGTATAATTTCACCCATCTATGTATCTCAACCCAGTAAGCTTTTGATAGGAAGGAGACAACAGCAAAAGAAAAGTGGGCATTTTGGTGTTTGATCAAGAACAATATAAAATTAATGATGTATCCACACTGCAGAAGTAAAGCAGTTTGACACCACTTTAACTGACATTAGCCTATCCTATGAAATCATGGGGTTTGTAGTTTGGTAAGGCATCAGAGTTCTCTGACAGAGCAGGCTGAATACCTCACCAAACTATAAATCTCAAGATTCCACTGGATACAGCCATTATAGCTATAGTAACATCAAACTTTTAGTACAGCAGTGTAGAAGGTTATTGTATTCCCAATGTAAAGTCAAAGGCTTTCATGGCCGGCATCCAT
>NW_024820994.1:0-1837 GCF_019175285.1 Sceloporus undulatus | reverse complement strand
TCCCCTGGTAAGGAAGGAAGGAAGGAGACCCTTAAAGAAACATTGGCTTATTTCTCTTTTCCCACTCCTTTCCTCTTTGGTCTTCTGCCTACATTTCTGTCTCACCTGCTCTTCTTCCGCTCATCTTTTTCCTCTCCTTCCCCTTCCTTCTCCTTCCTTAATTCCTTCTGCCCATCATTCACCTCCTCAGTCTTTCTAAACCCTACTCTTACCTTTATATCCTCCTTGAAAGCTCTTTCCTGCTTCCTCTGGCCTTCTCCTCACATCCTCCACACCCTTTTCATACTTACTCAGATCCGTCTCCCTTTTTACCTTTTCTGCGTTCTCACATAATTTATCTCCTTCCCTATCAATCTCTCTCCTTTCGTTCTGCGTGTTTCTCTCTCAAGATCCTTTCTCTCTCCTTCATTTCTCTCCCTTCCACTCTCCTGGTCCCTTAATCTCCTTCTCTTCTCTTCTCTTCCTCTTCCCCTTTCTTTCCCCTTCTTTCCCCTCTTCTCTATACTAGAATATATTCATCCCATCTTCTATCCTGTTTAACATGCCCTTCATTCCTCTTTCCTAGAGTTCCCTTCTTCATGTTTCCCTTCTTCATCATTAGTCCATTATTATTATTATTATTATTATTATTATCATCATTATTACTATTATTACATCTGTCCAGTTTCCCTCCCAATCCTGGACTGCCTCCTTCCAATCTTCTTGGCAAGAGCTTCTAGGTTTTCCATCTCATACGTCTCTCAAAGTTTTATCTGCCAATCCTTTATTTGAAGGTTTGTATATTCCTTCATTGGGATTTTTCTAACACTTCTTTATTACAAGTCAGCCATGTTTTGGAAGCTAGGCTCCTCTCCTTAAAAAGGCCGCTTTGGGGTTTTTGGAAACAGTTTGCTTTGGCACTTCCTCCAAGTCCTCTGCAGTGGCTTCCTAATATAATGGTCTGGGAATTCTTTATGCACCTTGTCTTTCTGAGACCAAAGGTAAGCGTGGAAACCAAAATGAGCATTAAAACCTTTGAGAGACAATAGGTTCCCCCTCTTTTTAGAGTTATCCAACCCAAAACCCACATTAGAGAGCAGGCCTGATAGGAAGGCAGGACATGTTCCCAAGGCTTGTCACATCCAACGGGAGTCACCTCCTTTTCCCTGCTGCTGTCTTTTTCTCTCCTGACAGACAGAGGCGGACATACATCAGATGTGCCAGACCTACCTCACTGGCTCCAGAGAAACAAAGAGGTCGCTTGCAATCACCGTTGCATCCAGCTATTTGGACTTGTTTCTGCAACATTTCCTGAACTCAAAAGAAACGTAGGCGGCTTCCCCCTCCCAGGAGCCCCCCATTTCCCTCTTGGGGTCTGGGGGGTCTGGCAGGGATGCCATTGGCTCTCCTTCCCTTTCTCTAGGGTCTGCGATGGGTTCACCTATGCTGTCTTCTCTTCACCCGAGTGCAACCTAGACATCTGCATGAAAACCTTCTTTCTCAAACTGAATGAATACCAGATTCATTACAGCAAGGAACTGCCTTTGGCCAAGGTAAGGGTCTGACCCTCGCAGGGCTCATCCGCAAGGTAGGAAACCCAAGGTAGTTTCCCATCTGCGGGTGACCCTCCTACAGAAAACCTGCTTCTCTCCTCAGGTGAAGGCGCTCAGAGGGATCAGGGCCATTGTAACGGAGCACAGCACCATCCAGGGCCTGAAGTACTGGCTGGAGGCCCACTTTATGACCCTGTCCAATGTCTTGATCAGACAGTTCCAACTCAAGGAGCACGGGACCATTGACAAGGCCAAAATGGGCCTGATCCCAGGGTCCGTTGGCTGCAAGGCAGGGCTGGGGCAGG
>NW_024820993.1:588-1837 GCF_019175285.1 Sceloporus undulatus | reverse complement strand
AAAAAAAACCTCCATGAAATTCACAGAATCACCCTAAATCAACAGGCAACTTGAAGGCCATACACAGACACACGCACACACTTTGATCTTGAAAGCCTACACCCTCCCATAAGGAAGGAAGCTGAAAGTTGCTAGATCCTCTTCTCCAGTCCTTCTAGCAAGAGGGAGAAAGCTCAGGGCAAAAGCACTGCCTTGAAAACTCTATGTAAATACATAGTTTCTTCATTTATAAGTCTTGTTATTTATTTATTTATTTATTTATTTATTTATTTGAATGGTATATTCTGTGCAACTGTGGTTGATGCTGAAGATACCATACTTAGTGATATCACAAGTGACTGTCCCTTGTAACATCACCAAGGATAATCCCCTAGGGCACCACCAGGCATCATCATCCTTAGGTCTCAGATCCTGGCTCTGAAATCTCAAGACCTTAGACTGTGATCATCTGGCAGTCTACTCCAAGCCCCCCTTGTGTGAAATTTTATCAGCTTCCCCTCCCTAGAAGGTTGGATGGAAGATCACCAATTAATGCTATATGTCATATTTCAGAGGAAGGAAATGGCAAAGTCACCTCTGAGTAGTGATTGCCCATGAAAATCTTATGAAATCCCATGGGGTCACCATAAGGCAACAGGCAACATGAAGAGACACACCCAGGCCTCTCCTGGTTCTAATATGGCTGGGGGATGTGGTGAAACTGTCTCTACAACTGGCATGGGGGAGCTTTGTGGCCAAACATTGGTGCTGGAGGCCTCAAAAACAGCTTTGAGGACCTCATGAAGCCCGTAGGGAACACTTTGGACATGGGTGGTGTATATATTCATACTTTTACTTTTTAAATTCCATAAATATTTTAAATGACACGGTCTTGTTTGCTAAGTAGGTTATGAATTAAGGGGGTTTTGTAGCCAAAAAAAATAAAATTAGAATATGTTTAGGCTTGATATAAAAATGAGTTACTTCTAGAAATGTAAGTGTAATGTTCTTTGAGATGGTAATGTTTATTACTTCACTTTTCATGTTTTGGAATACTCTTCTGGTCTTCTTGTTTATCTCCTATTTTGGGAGAAAAGTGAAATATAAATTCAATAAATATATATTAAATAATTTCCTCTGACCCCCCCCCCTCTGACAAAGCTTCTCCCAGCACTTCGCTTCTGGGCACAATACAAGGTGTTGGTTATAACCTATAAAGCTCTAAATGGCTTGGGCCCAGGGTACTTGGAGGACCGCCTCTTCCCATATA
>NW_024820993.1:0-488 GCF_019175285.1 Sceloporus undulatus | reverse complement strand
CCTGGATCTGATGTATGGTTTTAATTTGTAATTTTGAAATGTTTTTTCTGAAGTTTTATTTATGTATTGCAATTTTTACCCTGTATTTTGTATTTGTCATTGCAATTCTTATCTGTACACTGCTATGCTCAACACGGAATAGCGGTTTATAAATAAAACTTATTATTATTATTATTATTATTATTATTATTATTATTATTAATTTATTGTGTCATCAGGACAAATCTCACACAAGTGTGACAGTCACTCACTCTTTTCTCTGAGCGAAATGCCATAGTGTTGGGTTTGTTTTGCTTTCTCCAAACATTACTGCTCCTCTTGACTAGAAAAGTAACTTGGGACACATCTCAAAGTGTTATGGTTTGATGCCATCATTGTCTACAGAATTAGAAGAAGAAATAAAACTGCCTTCTTCTTTTTAGAAAACACTTCATAACTATCTCATTCTTCCTTCTGAGCCAAAGATCTAGTCACTTGCCTCAAAGAAA
>NW_024820992.1:0-1837 GCF_019175285.1 Sceloporus undulatus | reverse complement strand
GTTCTACCCCTGGGCTTGCAATTCTCAAAGAAATAAAATTAAATAGGTTGAGTTTTAATAAAGTTGCCCATTTTACAACCCAGTTCTCTGTGTCTGGTCTTGTTATTCAATGAGTTGGCCAACAATATCTATTCCCTGTTGTGATGGTGACTTAGGGGCAAAACAGACTGCCCCAATAGAGCAGCACCGCCCCGCCCCTATGAGCACTAGATCAGGCCCGCAGCAACCGCTTGCAGCAGACCTGATCCACAGCTTTGCTGGCTCAAAAAGGGCCAATGAAATGCTGCTCTTTCTTAAAGCCATGAAAAGCTTTTGCAAAGATGGTTGTTTGCTGATCCTTCGGTGCAGCACATCTAAACACTGTGCCAGAAACAGTGTGATGCCACCTGCTGTGTGGTTGGGCACATGGCAGGACACCAGCATCGGGGAGGAGTTGGGGTGGCCGGCATGGGGTCACCATGCCCCCATTCCAGCCTGATGCTGGCGTTTAGTGCCAGTCTGTTTAGCCCCTTACTCCCCCAAACTACTCAAAGGTTCTTAACACTAACAAAATTTTTTAATGTTGGTAGTACACAAACTGTGGCGGGTTATAGACTGTCGAAAAGTGGCGGTCTGGCTCCGCCGCCGCTTGCAGCATCCGGGAGATGCAGCCTTTAAACGGCGCGACTCCCGGATGCTGCAGAGAAGGAGCGCGGAAATCGCGCTCCTTCTCGGGCCCCGGAAGAGGCGGCACAAGTGCCAAAGGGCGCACTCACGGCATCACTTCCGGTGCGCCACGTGCGGACGCAGAGCGTCCGTTACGTCAATATGGCGGCCCCCATATGGAAGGGTGCTGCCATATTGTATGTATTCCATATGTACTAGGGTTAGGAGGGTGCAGAAGCACCGCCTCTTCCTAACCCTAATACGTATGGAATACATATTTTTTGGCGGTGTGTATCCCGCCTGTACTTCTGAAATTGATACACAGTTACTTATTGAAACAAATCATAGGTTTATTTGCAAGTTAAGTCAAATACAGTATCTTTTGCGTTGGATGCTGTTCACATTTGATATATTACTGGAATATTTTATTTGATACTCTGTTTGACCTTTGTTGATTCTTGTCTTTATAATTGTTTCGATATATAAACCAAAACACTCAGAATCTTTC
The DNA here is from genome assembly GCF_019175285.1 of Sceloporus undulatus. Classification (NCBI taxonomy): domain Eukaryota; kingdom Metazoa; phylum Chordata; class Lepidosauria; order Squamata; family Phrynosomatidae; genus Sceloporus; species Sceloporus undulatus. The sequence goes on along the minus strand of NW_024820992.1, from coordinate 684 downwards.
TTCCATTTTTATTTCCTACACCTCTTCTAATTATTGATACCTCATTTATCACTACACATTATGTCACCCAGGACACTCCTTGTCCTCTCTTGGAGACTTTAAACTTTTAAAACCTGCCTTTCTCTGTAGCCTCTTCTAGCCTTGATGGCTCTTTATCTCTGTAGCCTCTTCTAGCCTTGATGGCTCTTTATCCCCTCAGGTTAATTCCTATCTTGACCCTAACCAATTCCCCATCTAACTTCTACTCTTTTTCACTCCCTCTTTTTATCCCTCCTGACTTTACACTCATTGGCTGATGCAAGGCTCATCATGACTGGATGTTGCCAAGATTCAGCCTGCCTGCTTAACTCTGCCTTTTTCTCCACCTGTCCTTAAGCTGGCCCATAAAACTGGTTCTTTTATTATGGCATTTCAATCTCAGCCAGACTGACAATTTTTTCCTCTCTCAGAGAAGCCGAACTTCAAATATTCTGACAAACATCTGGTGTGAAGTAGGAATGTTCATAGAAATTGAGGCAACCAGTATCCCTGCCATGAGTGCAATACATTTCTAAATTCTACTATGTCCTCCTTATGTCAAGGAAAATGATGAAAGGCTTTCCATTTAGCACCTTAGCATTTCCCACAAATAAGTTGTTGTTCATCTTTTTTCTATTGCAGTGGGAAGATGTTAAAATTAATTTC
>NW_024820991.1:0-1837 GCF_019175285.1 Sceloporus undulatus | reverse complement strand
AAAAAAACCAGGATGTGTGGGGTAGAGTTTGGGGAACATGGAGGAAGCGGCATTAGCTAGAAGCATGTGTTTTAATGAACAATCAATAACATTTTCACACCATTTTGTCAGCCAAGGAAGCTGACCCTTCACATTTTCATCCTTTCTAAGAAAGTGGCTGGAAGTGGTGCTTAAGACTAGACCACACTAAAGAGCCTTTTGGATCTAATTGTGTCTCTGAAAATTATATCCCAAACAAGCCTTCTCCTGCTTTTTCTGCCTACTGTGCAATATTGTTATGTTTATTGCCATTACTTCCTTCAGTGTCATTAATTTTTAGGGTACTTAAAATGCAGCATCTTGCCTCCAAAGAGAATGTAGTACTATTTAAAACTATGGAAAAATTATAATAGTTTCACAATTTATGCAAAAAATTCACTATGGTTCTCTCTTGACCCTCCTGACACCCTGGAGAGTTTCAGGCAGACTTCAATGAGATGAGATTTTCACTTTATTTTTCTCTTTCCAATAGCAAGGAAAGAAAAGTCCTAGGGTTACTACAGTGAAAAAGGCCTTTCTTTCTTGAACCAGGAATACAGTAGTAGCTCACTTTCAAGTCAGACTTCCTTTGGTCTCGCGCATTTGAGGCAGATCTTTAATGACATTCTAATGTGGCTTATTGCATTTAATTATTTTTATGGCTAGAAGAACTGTAATTTGCCCTGCTGTGTTCTTTGTTTAGGCCACTTCTGACCTTCACTTTGAAATTGCTCAGTTAAAGCTGTTCTTGTATTTTAATCTACAGTAAGACAGGGAAAAATATGAAAAGTCTTACTGCCTCCAAAGAAGAAGAAATGTATAATTATACGGAACCCTTTACTTCCCCACCCTAAAATCTTTTTAAAAATGGTTTGCATTTACAAAAATAAAACTTAAACTGCCATGGATAACACATATATGACTGGGTTTGAGCATTTAAAACACAAACATTAGGGACAGATTAAACCATGGACAGGGAATGCATGCTACCATAAACTCCACCATCCAATGCCACTACACCCCAGTTGCCTTGAAAAACTTCATTGTGAAGATCTGTAAAGTTTTCTTTAAGCATGTTTAGCTAGTACATTTAACAGATATTCGGTGAATAAAAGTGGGATAAAGGATCTGTACTGTGGGGGCTCTGTAAATGAATTAAGCTTAGTGTGCTTGCAAATGTTGTAGATTATTACACTGGCTCCACAAAGATCTAGAATGCAATTGGTTGTAGATTGATGGTGAAAGTGGGATTTCTGCATAGTCTTCTGATCTCCTCCACACTCTACCCATACTAAGGTGCTGGCCCATGTTCTGATATGACTTTCATATTACCTGTAATATTCAAAGTGTTGCTGCCAGTAAACGGACCTGCAACACAATTATTTTTCTACATCTTTCCTTCCTGCTCTTGCGTGGGGAGTCAGCCAGCCAGCTATGTCCTCATCCTGAATCCTATAGTTCATCTCTTCTTCACACCTTCTCCATTTTTTTGTTTTGCAGCTTTCACCAGAACATGAGCAAATTTGGAGTCCCGTGTAAGTAGGCTGGCAAAAGCACTATATGTTATACATTGAAATTGATAGAAGCCAGGCTATGCTAAAGAATCCTATCCTCAAAATATGTTCAACCCCTTTAAAATGCTGGATTAATCCTGTAGTGGTTACACAACCCCATTAACAGGGAAGCTACAAGCCACAACTGCATTGAACGTTGGCTATTGGGACTACTCTATGCTTATTAGATTTTTTAAAAAAAACAAAAAACAAAATGTTTATCTAAATATTTAAATCTTGTCTGTATCAAAATATCTCAGGGGAGA
>NW_024820990.1:473-1837 GCF_019175285.1 Sceloporus undulatus | reverse complement strand
ACAAAAAACCACTGCGACTTCAAACTCAATTGTTGCTGACAGAGAGGTGGGATATAAATAAAAGTTTTATTATTATTATTATTATTAAAGTCAGCTTCCAAGCGATCCCCTACTTTACCTGAAAGCAATACCTCAGGGATTGCTTTTGCTGACCTACACACACACACACAAAACTCTTAAATAAACCCCTGACTTCCTTCACTGACACACTGGATCTCCCAATCCCCACTGGATTTCAGAGACCCTCAGCCTCACGGGATTTCTGGATCCTACTACTGGGATCTTTCTATCCCTACTACAAGATCCTTCAATCCCACTCCTTAGCACTAAAGTGACAGGTGCTTCTTTATATGCCTTGAAGTACCTTCACCTCTTCCTTACAGGAGGTCCCTTGCCATTTATTTATTATTGGTATTTATTTATTGTCACTGACACCAGCTCCGCTTTCAACCCTTTCAACACTCTCCCTCAGTGAATAAACGTATATCATGCAATTCAGTGTCTTAGAAAAGCATGTTTGCCTTTGGAAGTCAATCGTTTTACTAAAATTTCTAGACTTGTTTTGTCCCAAGAGCGATGTTATGGGCTTTGGGTATAGTAAGGCCTCTGGCTCTCGGGAACACAGCCAGAACAAAAGTCTTGTCCACAAATTTCTTAAGGCATTGGTCTTCCTTGTTTTGCACTTTGAAAAAAGCTCTGATTGATCCTTTATTTCTGCCTTCTTGTTTAAGGCTTCTGGAGTATTTATATGGCTTAGCAGCTGGAAGATGCGCTCTAACAGTGCATTCCAGCTTACAAAGTGGTGCATCATATTTTCTTTCAGTTCAAATGTTGCTTCAATGCTTAATGCCTGTTGGCTTGTCTTCATGTCTTCTTGCAAAGCTGACAAGACATTTTTTTCTCTTTTCCTGAGGAGAAGCTAACTCTTCTTTTATATTTTGTTCCATCTTTGCAGTGAGTTTCCTAGTTCTCACTGATTTGGTTTTTGAATCTGCAATTTCAGTTTCAATAAGTTCTTCAGATTCCATGTTCTGCTGTTGCAGTATTAGGACTCTCCTGCAGTCTTCACAATGAGGACTGAGCTATGGCTGCCTGACTGCTTCCAGGATTTCCCGCCTTTTTTAGCTCTGCTGCAAATGCAGACTGCTTAGGCCTTTTGCATGCAAAGTCTTTGTAATTGCAACAGTTTGCACAGACCTGGGTTGCTTGGAATGCACACGAAGGGTTGCAAAGGGCTTTAATTGCTCTGGTCTTTGCTATGTAGATTTCCAACTGTCGGTTAGGAAAACTCCCTTTCTTAACTGGCTCTTGTCTTTCATAAAGCTGTAGAACTCTATTTCCCCTCCTAAACTAATACATAGAAA
>NW_024820990.1:0-373 GCF_019175285.1 Sceloporus undulatus | reverse complement strand
TCTTTGTAATTGCAACAGTTTGCACAGACCTGGGTTGCTTGGAATGCACACGAAGGGTTGCAAAGGGCTTTAATTGCTCTGGTCTTTGCTATGTAGTCTTCCAACTGTCGGTTAGGAAAACTCCCTTTCTTAACTGGCTCTGTCTTTCATAAAGCTGTAGAACTCTATTTCCCCTCCTAAACTAATACATAGAAAATCTAATATAATCTCAACTAAATATATGTCTCAAGAGCATCAAAGATGCTCTGGAGGCATGACAAGACTTATACATGAGTATATACAATCCCCTCATGTTTGGAAGTCCTTATTTTTTACTCTATTTGGAAGCCGCCTGAAAAAACACTTTTTGGGGGGGCTTTGATCAAGAGAATCC
>NW_024820989.1:0-1837 GCF_019175285.1 Sceloporus undulatus | reverse complement strand
AGGGCTAGCCTGAAGATAGAGGCTCCTCCCTCCATAACTGTCATCCTTCGGTCTGTGAGGGAGAGAATATGCTGGCCCAGCTCCATCAGGGCTAGCCTGAAGATAGAGTGTCCTCTCTCTATAACTGTCAACCTTCGGCCTGTGAGGAAGGAAATAGGCTGGCCCAGCTCCATCAGGGGCTAGCCTGAAGAAAGAGACTCCTCCCTCCATAACTGGCATCCTTCGGCCTGTGAGGAAGGGAATAGGCTGGCCCAGCTCCACTAGGGCTAGCCTGAAGATAGAGGCTCCTCCCTCCATAACTGTCATCCTTCGGTCTGTGAGGGAGAGAATAGGCTGGCCCAACTCCATTAGGGCTAGCCTGAAGATAGAGTGCCCTCCCTCCATAACTGTCATCCTTCGTCCTGTGAGGAAGAGAATAGGCTGGCTCCATAACTGTCATCCTTCGGCCTGTGAGGAAGAATAGGCTGGCCCAGCTCCATCAGGGCTAGCCTGAAGAAGAAGAGCCCTCCCTCTGGTCCAACTGCCTTGGTCCAGGCCTCAGAGGGAGAGAAGAACTGCTGGACCTGATCCCCTCCCCCCCTCACCATTCCCTTCTTCTTTTGTGTTGTGTCTTTTAGATTGTAAGCCTGAGGGCAGGGAACTGTCTATTATCCCCTCTGTTGTAAACCGCTCAGATTCCCAGTGATTGGGCGGTATATAAATAAATCCTATTATTATTATTATAAGTAGGTGTTCACATCTTGTGGGAATCATAGGAGTAATATTAGGCAAACCTTTCTGTGGAGGTCCATAACAGGACTGTCACACAAAAGTGCCCTCTCCCAAGGAACTGTCAGATTCACTTCATTTGGTAGATACTCAAGAGCAAGGGCCTTTGAGAAAGATCTTAAGATCCATAGCTGTTGTTTACTGCCCTCGAGTCGATCTTGACCCATGGCAACACTGTGGATGAGACATCTTCAACACCCCGTGTCCTCCACTGCTCTGGTCCTGTAAACACATGCCTGTGTCCTCTTTAATAGAGTCCATCCATCTAGCATGCGGCCTTACTCTCTTTCTACTCCCCTCCACCTTTCCTAGTGTTATGGTTTTTCCAGTCAGTCCTCCCTTCTCATGATGTGTCTGAAATATATGACAGCCTCAATTTTGTTATCTTGGCTTCCAGGGAGACCTCTGGCTTGATCTGCTCTAGGACCGATTTGTTTGTCTTTTTGGCTGTCCATGGGATCCTTAGCACTCTTCTCCAGCACTACATCTCAAATGCATTGATTTTCTTCCTATCTGCTTTCTTCACTGTCCAGCTCTCATGTCCATACATGGTAATAGGGAATACAATGCTATTTAACATTTACATGAAACCGCTGGGAGAGATCATCCAGAGACACGGGGCGCGGTGTTATCAGTACGCTGACGACACCCAAATATGCTTCTCTGTGTCTCTGACTGATGCAGTGACTAGGGATGGCATCTCTCCTCTAAATGCCTGCTTGGAGTCGGTAATGGGCTGTCCGGGATTGCTGCCAGCAATCTCTGACTTATGCTGATAACCAAGCCTGAAGCCAACACGTGTAGGCAAAACAAACCTTGTGGAGAAGCAGTCAAAGAGCAAGCCAAGGAAACAAGCCAGTGTCGGGGTTGCAGAAAGTCAAGTGTGCCGAAAGACAAGCCGAAGTCAGGAAGCCAGAAAGCAGCGTGGTCAAAACAGTCCGAGGTCACAATAGCCAAGAGATAACAAAGGTCCGGTCCGAGGTCAAGGTAGCAAGGTAACAAGATGTCTGGAGCTAGAGTGACAGCAATCACACCAAGGGCTCATGCAATAAACTCTAGCAACAAACTC
>NW_024820988.1:0-1837 GCF_019175285.1 Sceloporus undulatus | reverse complement strand
TAAAATGGGGAGGGGTTCCGAGGGCCCAACAGGAGAGGGACACAGTGGAAAGGAGCAAAAACATGCAGAAAGGAGAAAATGTGGAGAGGTGCTTATTTTTCAGTAAGTCCTACTTTTTTGAAGTTTTAAGCATTACAGTCCAATATTTGTTAACTCAAGAAATAAGTCCCACTAACTTCAATGGAACCTTTCCCCTCTTGCATGCATAATGGGTATGATATTTCAGGAGTTGAGCTTGGGTCAGGCCCATGGAGATGGTGTCCCTGGGGTGCTTCCTTCTCTAGCACACCAGAGAGCATACCCATCAATGCAGTCATCTCTCCACACTTGATGTACCACAGCCCACATCAATATGGCTGTAGAAAGTAGGGCAGCCTGATAGGAAAGGACAATGGGCATTTTTCCCAGCGGAAATGGGGGGAATGAGGGGATGGGAGAGGAAGTGGAAAGATGCCTGTGTTTTTTTGTTTTTTTTCATTAACTCCTAGCCTTTCTGCAGTCCAATACAAGGCTACCCAGAGGTAAGCCCCACTGACTGCAGTGGTACTTATTTCCTCCTGCACTCTGAAAGTATCCCTTCTGCCAGATCTAAGAGGGCAGACAAGCAAGGGGTTATTGTGGAAAGCTGCTGTTTTCACATGATGGCTCCTATGGGGTGGAGGGCTCCACAAAAACACACCTGCCAGAAAAATTGGCCTTTTCTGGGCAAGACTGTGGCCATGATGAAAGACTGGAACTTTCTAATGAGGCATAACTTCAATATGGAAGGAGCAAGGTGTTGATGCACAAATCCCAAAAGAAGCTAAATTCAGTTAAAACAAAAATAAGTTGGCCTTCAAGTTGCTAATAAAAAGGTACTTCTGATGGTTGTGGACCATGCTTGCATCATGTAGACATTTAAAGGGAGAACAACAGGAAAAAAGACCATAACTTGTTCTTTTGGAATTGTTCAGAGTTTATATCACTTTCTTGAGTGCCAGATAGAAAAGATGAACTTCAGGGGATTCCTATTACCTTGTCCCCTTGACCTTCTGAAAAGCATATGGCTAGACAGAAAGTGGATGCAACCAGTGGCTCCTAAACTTGAGTCCTCTAAATGTTGGACTTCACCTCCCAGAAATATGGTCAATGATTAGGGATTCTGGAAGTAGTAGTCAACTCAACATATGGAGAACCGAGGATGGGAGCCACTAGCCCAGATAGATCTTTGATCTGATCCATCAAGGCATTTCTCATATTCTTGTGAAAGAAAAACTCTATAAATAATGAAATGAAAGTCAGATGTGAGTTATAGGAGATTTCGGGGGTTTTGTTTCCCTGGGAGCAAGAACAAAGCATGAAAATTCCATTATCTACTCATGTGACATGAATATTCATACACAATTTTTCAGTGTAATTCAATCAAGCACCACCATAGCTATTTTAAAGAAGAAGATCAAAGGCAGAAAGATTTGAATGAAAGTTGAGATCTTTAAAAAAGAATCTGTGATTTAGAGCTGTAGAAATAATTAACACCACACAGTGATCAAAAACAAGATGAGTCTCACACATCTATATTGGCAAAGTTGAACATTTCAAGATTCTTTCCCAAATCTGGGGCTGTTAAGAGTGACTTGAAAGTAATGCCTTAGCTGGTTGTGAAAGAGAGCTAATGCTCCTGTCCAAGTAACTAGCAAACTACTTCTCAGAGCTTGGAAAAACATATAGGCAAACAAAAGCTAGCAATGGTAGCTTGAGATTTGGGGAGTTGTAGTCCAAAAGTAACCATCCAAATTCAGTGACCAGTGGGGTCCCACAGGGCTCTGTCCTGGGCCCAGTGCTATTCAACATCTTTATC
>NW_024820987.1:0-1837 GCF_019175285.1 Sceloporus undulatus | reverse complement strand
ACACACACACACACACACACACACACACTAAGATAGACAGACAGAGCTGTATGTATAAAGCAAAGCCTTCCTTTCCTGCCTTTCCCTCCTGAGTCTAGCTTCTTACCTTGGGCTCCATTGCGACCTCCTCCAACTCTCCTCAGACGGAGGGAGGGAGGGGAGGCTGCTGAACCCCTGGCGCACTCTTTCCCTTACTTCAAAGGCCACCAGCGGCAGAAGCAGCACCAGCAGCAAAGCCTTGGCTATTCCTCCAAATGCTATGGAGGTGGCTTTGGGAGCATGTGCGCATGTGCAGCCTCAGCCCCTGAAGCCATTGCTTCTCTAATAGTCCTCTATTCTGAGGGAGGGAGGGAAGTGGGAGGAGCCTTCGTTCGTTCGGAGGTATGTCTGGAGGGTCTTCTGGAGTATCCTTTGGGGGGGTTATAAGAAGTAAGAAAACCCCTCTGCCCCCCCCCCAAAAGGCAGGGGCCCTGCCAGGCCTCCTCTCCCGCCCTCCTTCTTTCCCTTCCCCTTCCTTGGGGATTCCTTGGTGCTCAGGTACATAGGGGGACTTATTATAAGTAAAGGAGTTAGGGGGACCCTTGGGGAGAGGCATGGCCATGGGGGGAGGGGGCAGGGTGATCCAAAAACAGAAAGAGCTTTGAGGACTGCCCTCCCTCCTGGAAAGTGGGGCAGAGGACAGACCCTCCCTTCTGATTACTCATTTGGGGAGAAATTTGGCTTGGCTAAGTCCTCCTTTTTGCTTTCCAGGAAGGGGGCACCCTTTTCATCTCTGGGAGGGGCTGAGATGGGGTTCAGAAAAAGGGAGGCCCCCAGTCAAAAGATTTTTGTGATAAATAAAAGCATCACACAGGAGAGGGTTCAATAGTAGATGATCTCTGCTTGAGTATTGACATATGAAGTGTGACCCTGATGATGCTTTTGGATCTCTCAGTAGCTTTCAATAACATTGATCATGGCATCCTTCTGGAAAGCCTGAGGGAACTGGGGTTCAGGGGCACTGCATTGGGCAGATTGCAGATGGTGATGTTTGGGGAAAGTTGCTTCTCTTAAAGGGAGCTTAAATTTGGCATCCCCCAGAGTGCCATCCTGTCCCCAATGCTCTTTAACATCTACATGAAACCTCTGGGAGAGATCATCTGGGGTGCTATCAGTTGCTGGTGACACCCGGATATATCTCTCCATGCTGCAGACCTCAGCGTCAACAAAGGAAGGCATCTCCCCTCTGAATGAATGTCTTGAGAAAGTAATGGGCTGTATGAGGCTGAATCCAGATAAAACAGAATTACTTGTTGTTGGATATCCTAATCCAGGTATGGAGGTTTGTCAACCGGTCCTGGACAGGGTCACACTTCCCCTAAAGGACGATATTTGCAGTTTGGGGGTGCTCCTGGAACCGTCGCTCCAGATGTCAACTCAGATAGATGCTATGGCCAAGAGTGCCTGATATCAGTTTCAGTTGATACACCAACTGCGTCCCTTCCTGGAACCTGAAGACCTAAAAACTATGATGCATGCGCTGGTAACCTCACATCTTGACTTCTGCAATGCCATCTACAAAGGCTACCCTTCAACCAAGTCCAGAAACTTCATCTAATTCAAAATATGGCAGCCAAAGTGTTCACTGGAAGATCTAGAGGTGACCATATTAAACCTATAATAGTCTCTTCACTAGTTGCCTGTTAATTTCTGGGAACAATACAAAATCTTGGTTATAACCTTTAAAGCCCTTCATGGCTTGGATCCAGCTTACTTATGGGATCCCCTTCTCCCATACAATCCGCCCCACACATTGAGGACATCTGGTAAAGTCTTACTATTAAAAAGTAGGCTGACT
>NW_024820986.1:0-1837 GCF_019175285.1 Sceloporus undulatus | reverse complement strand
GCTGTCATATCACCTCTTAACCTTCACTTCTCCAGGCTAAACATCCCAGCTCCCTAAGTCGTTCCTCATAGGATATGGTTTCCAGACCCTTCACTATTTTAGTCGCCCTACTTTGGACACGCTCCAGTTTCTCAACATCCTTTTTGGATTGTGGGGCCCAGAACTGGACACAATATTCCAGGTGGGGCCTGACCAGAGTAGAATAGAGTGGGACTATTACTTCCCTTCATCTAGACACTATACTTTTATTGATGCAGCCTAAAATTGCATTGGCCTTGTTAGCTGCCGCATCGCACTATTGACTCATGTTCAACTTGTGGTCTACTTGGACTCCTACATCCCTTTCACACGTATTTTCATTCATCCAGGTGTCCCCCATATAATGTCTGTGCATTTCATCTCTCCGCCCTAAGTGCAGTACTTTACATTTCTCCATGTTGAATTTCATTTTGTTAGCATTTGCCCAGCTTTCAAGTCTATTCAGATCATTTTGAATTTTGATCCTGTCCTCTGGGGTATTAACTCCTCCTCCTAATTTGGTGTCACCTGCAAATTTGATACGTATGGCCCCATTTCTGTCATCCAAGTCACTGATAAAGATGTTGAATAGCAGTGGGCCCAGGACAGAGCACCACTGGACACCCCACTGGTCACTTCTCTCCAGAATGAAAAGGAGCCACTGTTGAATATCCCTTGGGTTTGGCCAGTCAACCAATTACAAATCCATGTAACAGTTTCCTTGTCCAGCTTGTTTCATGTTTTTGTTTTATATACTCTTTAATTTGGTTAACTGCTATTAAGAGACATATCTATGAGATTCTATTATATGGGGTGCACTATAAACCTTTTAATAAACGAACAGGGATTGCAATCCTATATATTCATATTATCAGACATAACTCCAGAGAATGTTAGCCTTTTGGATGTCAGAAGGTTCCTCTCATTCTTCAGAGCAAGAAGCAACACTTCAGAAGCCTTCTAGAAGATAAAGCAGAAAGGCTTCCAAAAGGACTGAAGCCTTGGGCAAGTCACACTCTCTCAGCCTCAGAGGATGGCCATGGGAAACCCACTCTGAAGGAACCTGCCAAGAAAACTCCTTGAGAGACTCCCATAAGGTCACCATAAGACCTGGAAACAACTGGAAGGCAGACCCCAAGAACAACATTGGGAAATGGGGCAAGCCTTGCCTTGGGAAAGTGTAATGACTGGGCTCCAGTCAATGGAGGTTTTCTTCAGGCAGAAAAGGGAGGTTTATGCAAATACAGAATGACATCACTGCTACGGAAGGCTCTCTTGACCAATCAGAGAGCAAGATAAAGGTCCTTCTGGAAGCTTCCGTGAGAAGGAGATATAAGGCCTGAGAGACCAAGAGACAGTTGGGGGAATTGTGTCGGTTGGAGATCGAGAGAGAGAGTTAAAGAGCGGATTTTGGAAGTTAGTCTCAGAATTAATAGCTTATATGAATTGAACATTATATACTTACAAATACTGTACCTGCAAGATTCTTAATATCTTGTATGACTTATATTTTAGTTATATTTTATTATCTATAATAAATACCTCCTTGGAGTATCTACTACTCAACACTTCTTTTACAAGTGTCTTGGATCGGTTGATGCTTGGGAAGATCAGTAAAGAAGTAGAAATAAGGTTCCTTAACTGGTCCCAGTGTAGATTAAGGGAAAACCCTTTTATAATTCACTGGATGGAGGCAGAGAGATTTAAGGAAGTTAAGGGTCTCCTGGGCTAAGAGCCCTAATGGCTAGATGTCTAATTAACAATTTGTAATCCACTCTGATAGCTGTTTGGCTGAAGAGAGGGGTAAAAATATTATTAT
>NW_024820985.1:0-1837 GCF_019175285.1 Sceloporus undulatus | reverse complement strand
TATCTATCTATCTATCTATCTATCTATCTATCTATCTATCTATCTATAGTGTTTTGCACATAGACACCACTTTCTTGCTGACCTGTTACCACCACATACACATTTGTGTTACTTCCTCTTTACACAGGCACAGAAAGATTACTCATTGCTTTATATGTATAGTGGTGGAAAACCTGATCTTACCAGCCTGCCCTACTGAATATTGGCTATTTTGAAGGAGATAAACAACTGGACCAGGTCCATTTGAAAACAGCTACTCTGAAAGACTTCATTGTTGTCAGAAATTCATTGTCTACTCTTATTCTTATCATTCTCTCCACTGAAAAGGCAAGCCACTTTTTACACTGATCAGTGGCTTATCTCCTGAACAGTAATGCCAAAGCCAACAATTGGGCCATGTGGTTCTCACCTACTGTCACACAGCATTGACTTCTGTTGAGTAGCTCTTGTATAATAGTTCTGTCCTGAAGTCACAATGATTGGATAGTTGCATTCACCATTGTTTAAAATCAAACATGGAAACAACTAATGGAGGTATTACTGTTTGAAAAATGAAAAATTTACCCACTAGATACAAGCTTAGCAAACTGAAACTGTCTGCCTATAGTAATTTTAAGCAACCTGCTGGTTCAATACAAGCGTTTGCTATTATGGCTTTTCACTTGCATTTAGCAGCTGTTGATTGCTTGGCTCACTGAACCATATGATGCTGAGCAAAACCATGGGTAAATAAAGCAATTTATAATGATCAGACTGCCACCTAAAATAGGTGGTGAATCAATCTCAGCCCCCTTTGGGGCCAAACTGAACTGGGACATGGTATGCTTTTGTAGAAAGAGACTATTGATTGATGGATCAGCAACCCTAATGAAATTTATAATTAATATTTACTGTCCTTGCCAGAATTGCAATATGCTCTTTGTGGCTGACATGCTTGACCATGGAGCATTAAGGAGAAACATTGAAAGGTACATAAATTGCTTCATTTTTAGAAATTGAAATTATATGTACATTAAATGTGTCAGGTTGGTCTACAAACCAGCTTCATCCAAAGGAGAGGAGCAATGCAGAATTTTAGGAGCCCTGTGTCTACGAATGGATGTTTGTTTTTACATTTAGAGCCAATGAACATGATAAAAAAATCAGCTGTCACTGCTGATGATAAAATAAATAATGTGTCTCTGCCCTGAGCAGCGCATATATCTAGAGCTCAGGAATGTACATTATTTTCTCCAAGAATCAGTGGGAGAACATTTTCTGCTGGATCATGGTCATAGTAGGTTTGGCATCACATATCAGAGTTACGCTCAGTTTGTTTTTTGGCAGAAGAGTCATCTACAAAAATTATGTTAACTTCATGTTTATTGCTGAAACATGTCAGAATAAGGACACTAATCTGACAGTCTGAGAACAGTTGGTTGTAACAAAATATCATAGAAATCTATAGGTCACGACTTCTTCAAAATTCATTTCAGTGAGATGTGCAGCCAAATCCGTAGTCATAAATGTGAAAATAAGAAAGCCTCTTCCATTTTATGCAAAGGGATTTAAATTTGGAGTAAATATGCACAAGACTCACATTTGATAAACTGTCAGAACTAATTTTTGATAGTGTACATTTTCCCATCATTATTGCCAAGAAATCCCATGTCAGAGTCGCCATAGGTTGGAAATGACTTGAAGGTACAGAACAACAAGAAGATTTACAGGTAGAGATGAAGTTTAGCCTTAAATTACAGTTCATTTTAGACTGCTGGCTACTTTAGTTAGGTCTACCTTTTAAAAGTAAGTTAACCTAATACTTTGAAATTATTGGATTAATATGGGGGAACAGTAC
>NW_024820984.1:0-1837 GCF_019175285.1 Sceloporus undulatus | reverse complement strand
ACTCAGGTCAAATTTCATTGGTAAGCCATTTGTCCTAAATTACTCCCTACTCATACAACATTCACCCACTGGCAGCCTGGCAGCCTAAACTGCAATAAAAAGAGGCGTTGAGGACAGCTGCTTGTTCTGACTCATCTCCTCTCCCAGTCTTAGTATAAAGAGATGTGTGTGCATATAAAATTTTAACATGAAGCAAGAAAATTTACCAATGCAGAAATAATATCAGAAATATTAGTAAGGAAACTAGGAACTGTGTGAAGGCGAAGGCCCTCCAAATGGTCTGGACCTCAACTCCCAGAAGCTCCAGCCAGCTTGGCCAGCCATCAGGAATTCTGGGAGCTGAAGTCCCAAATATCCAGAGGACCAACGTTTGGGAACCACTGGTAGTGCTTTAACATTTCTGTATTGTTCAAATGGGGAAATGTGCATTTTTATTTACTAGGCAGGGAAATGTCCACAGCATTGTCACGCATTGTATCTGCTGGGGTTTGGTTCCAGGACCCCCTCTCCCCTATGGATATCAAAATCCATGGATGCTCAAGTCTCATTAAATGCAATGGCATGGTGAAATGGTGTCCCATATATAAAATGGCAAAATCAAGGTTTACTTTTGGAATTTATATATTTTTTGAATATTTTCAAGCTGTGGAGGGTTGAATCCGTGGATTCATGTAGCTCCAACTCTAAGAGGTTTATCACACTAGGGAGATCCTGTTGAAAAATGAGGCTTAAACTAGATTTAAATTTTAAAAAAACTGCAAATGCAGGAAGTTTATCTGAAGACATTGCGGTTAAAGTGAAATAACATGAAGTTAAACCGGAGGTAAAGCAGAGAAAACTGGCAGCTTTTTACTTTTGGAACTTCCCAAAAGTAAAAAAGCTGCCAGTTTTATCTGCTTTACATTCGGTTTAACTTTGCATTATTTCACTTTGGGGGTCGTTATGTTTTGCAGTTTTTTTTAAAAAAAATCAAATCTAGTTTAAATCTCGTTTTTCAGCGGGATCTCTATTGTGAACTCTATACATCTTTAAATTTCTGGGTAGGAATCTGCTGACAGTTTGCACTGAAAAATAGAGGGCATTAAGCATTAAATAACAGAAAGAGGTATTTTATTTGGAGCCATACTTTTGGACTCCCTGAGGAACATATGATGTTATGGATGACAGGTTTTAAAGGTTCTGACAGAATAGAGTAAGGCAGAGGACCCAGATTTAGTTGAGAATTCAGATTTACTCAAAGCTAGCTGTCCCCAGTGGAATTCCCATTCCATCAGAACTGAAGCATCGAACCAAAGAAAATGGTTACCTTTATAGGAAAACAGATAAAGAAAACCCATCTTCATCACCTCATTGGGCATTTCACACTCCAAACATAAATTTCCAGCAATCATAGCCCAGATATATGAATACATTTAAATATACTTTAAAATACATTTGGCTACACCCCATTGCCCCGTATCAGCTATGTTGGCACTCAGAGGCCCTTCTGCCAGTGAAATTACATTCTCTATCAGACTTTTACTAAGGCTCTTTGTTCCCTTTAGGCGCCTGGATAAACACTTCACCTTGAACATCTCTACATCTGGCCCCCTTCTACATTCCACTCTCCAAGAAGCCTCTATTCTAAACTGCATGTACTTTGGTTCACTCTCATCTTTTATTCCATCTATATATACATATTGACTCTTGCATATTACCAAACATTTGATATTTGGGTTTGTCCACCTCACATACAGATGTAAACATGCTTTGGATTACACACTTCAAATCCTGCATCACAGGTTGTGATGTGTAACTTAACAATTTGTCAAGCCTATGGTCTGCACTTTCTCCAGGT
>NW_024820983.1:0-1837 GCF_019175285.1 Sceloporus undulatus | reverse complement strand
CCCCACCTTTACTTAATCATCATTCCAGACAAAATAAAGTTTAAATAATTATTTAATAATAATAATAAAAAAAACTAAGAGTTTTGCTACATTTTCAAAGACAGGAATGTCTGCTAGAATGGTCTATAATATATACTGAAGTCATTTCTTCACACTCTGAATCTTTCTTTTTCTTTTTCTATTTTTATTCCTTTGATCAGAGAGCAGTAAATTAAAGAAGATGATACAAATAAATGGAATTGGATCATGTTCTTATTTCAATGTCATTTTTCATCTATTAGTGTTCTCTCTTGATTTCTTTCATTGTGATAAATCTTTTGCGTGGACTTTTTTGTACATGTTTGGATCAGTAGTAGCATAAAGTGTCCCAGTAAAATTCCAGTCGAGATACATAAAAAATTATGAATGCTATCATCTTGTAATTAATCCATTTTCTGTATATTGCCACTCAGGTTTGGAGGGGAAAGAGCTTACCTCAAGTTAGTATAGTGACATCCTTTATATTCTAGGCCTTTCTGTGGGCAATTCATCCTTTTATATCCTTTGCTCTGTCTCATAAATTCAATCCATCAAGACTGTAACAATATAAAAATATTTTATTAGTATTGAATCATGAAGGGTTTTTAATCTGTATGCTCAGATTGATATTAGAACATACCCTGCTTTACCCAAAAAACAATGATATATACAAAAACATTAGAATGATAGTAGATTTGCATATTATTGTTTTTAAATAAAGCAGGATATGTTCGAATATGAATTTGAGTCTTCATATTAAAAACCCTTCATGGTTCAATTCTGCACTAAAATTATAGTGTCTGCAGTATTCACTGCCCATTAAACAAAGGGATGTGTATGAGGCTGAGCAGAAAGGAAACCCGGTTTACCTCTGGGGTTTCCTGATTCTCAGGAATAGCCCACAGACTGCACTGCCAACTCCTACAATGGGCTGAAGACCAATGAGCAGTATGCACCACCCTCTTCATCTGCAAGGATGGATCCAACAAAGCAGAGTGTTTGCAGGTACAATGCACTGTGCCATTATTTCTTTCCCTCTTCCACCAGAAACACATATACATGAATACACAGACACACCACCAGCAACCACCAATTGAATCATAGAATCATAGAGTTGGAAGAGACCGCAAGGGCCATCTAGTCCAACCCCCTGCCATGCAGGAAATCCAAATCAAATCATCCCTGACAGATGGCCATCTAGCCTCTGTTTAAAGACCTCCAAGGAAGGAGACTCCACTACACTCCGAGGGAGTTTGTTCCACTATCGAACAGCCCTTACTGTCAGGAAGTTCTTCCTAATGTTGAGGTGGAATCTCTTTTCTTGTAGCTTGCATCCATTGCTCCGGGTCCTAGTCTCTGGAGCAAGTGAAAACAAGTCAGCTCCCTCCTCAGTATGGCATCCCTTCAAGTATTTAAACAGAGCTATCATATCACCTCTTAACTTTCTCTTCTCCAGGCTAAACATCCCCAGCTCCTTAAGTCGTTCCTCATAGGACATGGTTTCTAGACCCTTCACCATTTTACTTTCCCTCCTTTGGACACGTTCCAGTTTTTCAACATCCTTTTTGAATTGTGGCTCCCAGAACTGGACACAATATTCCAGGTGGGGCCTGATGAAAGCAGAATAGAGTGGCACTATTACTTCCCTTGATCTAGATACGATACTTTTACTGATGCAGCCTAAAATTGCATTGGCCTTTTTAGCTGCCGCATCACACTGTTCACTCATGTTCAGCTTGTGGTCTACTTGGACTCACAGATCCCTTTCACACGTAGTCTTGTTCAGCCATGTGTCTCCCATCCTATATCTGTGCATTTT
>NW_024820982.1:980-1837 GCF_019175285.1 Sceloporus undulatus | reverse complement strand
GAGTTCAGACTGATGCTTCTTGCCTGAAGGATTGAGACTGGTCCACTGTGATCCTTACCTGAACCATTGAGATTGTCACATTGTGATCTCAAAGCCATCCAGTCCAACCCCCTTCTGCCATGCAGGAACTCTCAATCAAAGCATACCTGACAGATGACCATCCAGACTCTGTTTAAAGGCCTCCAAACAAGGAGAATCCATCATTCTCCATTGAGGGAGTGTGTTCCACTGTTGAACAGCCCTTTTTGTCAGGAAGTTCTTCCTAATGTTGGGGTGGAATCTCTTTTCCTGGAGCTTGCATCCATTGCTCCTGGTCCTGTTCTCTGGAGCATCAGAAAACAAGCTAACTGCCTTCTCAGTATGACATCCCTTCAAATATTTAAACAGGGCTTTCATATCACCTCTTAACCTTCTCTTCTCCAGGCTAAACATCCCTAGTTTCCTAAGTAGTTCCTCATAGGGCATGGTTTCCAAATCCTGCACCATTTTAGTCGCCTTCCTTTGGACACACTCCAGTTTCTCAATGTCCTTTTTTAATTGTGATGCTCAGAACTGGACACAATATTCCAGGTGAAGCTTGACCAGAGCAGAATAGAGTGGTACTATTATTTCCCTTGATCTATATACTATACTTATATTGATGCAGCCTAACATCACATTGGCCTTTTTAGCTGCCGCATCACACTGTTGACTCATGTTCAACTTGTGGTCTACTTGGACTCCTAGATCCCTTTCACGCGTAGTTTCATTCATTGGTTTATCCCAGGTCTAGTTATTCAGACAAAGCAAATCTTTTAGGAAAATTCAAGTGGAAAAACAAGATCAATTATCCTAGGTTTAGTTGCTTTTTTGGTTGC
>NW_024820982.1:0-880 GCF_019175285.1 Sceloporus undulatus | reverse complement strand
AACACACTGTTGACTCATGTTCAACTTGTGGTCTACTTGGACTCCTAGATCCCTTTCACGCGTAGTTTCATTCATTGGTTTATCCCAGGTCTAGTTATTCAGACAAAGCAAATCTTTTAGGAAAATTCAAGTGGAAAAACAAGATCAATTATCCTAGGTTTAGTTGCTTTTTTGGTTGCATACACACACACACACACACACACATACACACACCAGCATACTCAACTGCATGCAATTGCAGGATTTGTCCACTTTCTGTGTATGTTGATTTTGGATTAATGCTCAACGTGTCTGAAAACGTTCCCACTTTTGTGGTTTTAAATCCCATTTCTGCACAGGATTTGGCTGGTTGCCTCCCGTGTGATAAACTCCTAGGAACTGGAAGAGCAACTATGAACTAACTATACAAAATCTGCCCCGAAGTCATGTCCGGTGGCCACCATTTCCTTTGGATAAAAACAAGTGATGGAGAAAAACTTTGGACCATAGATCTTTGGGCCATCATCAGCTTCTCCATCTTTAGACTTGACTGAAGTGTTCTAAACTAGTCTGGATAGTAAAGCTATTAAAATCTCATTTTGGGATCTCAGGAAGGAGATGGGGAGAGATTTGCATGTTTGTTTTTAAATTACATGTCATAATTAAAAACTCTCTCCCACTCTGTTCCGGTTTTTTTAAAATTTATTTTATTGAGAAAACATATAAAGAAGACATAACACAAAACATACAAGACAGAACAACAACAACAACAAAACACAATACACAAATGATTATATGACAATCCACATTAGTTTCATACACTTCCAATATAACAAATGGTACCCCGCTTTTATAACACCATTTATATTCCTCCAAATTGGTATTAAATCATCAGCTTCTA
>NW_024820981.1:0-1837 GCF_019175285.1 Sceloporus undulatus | reverse complement strand
GCAGGCTTTCTGTACATAATGCATAGCAGGGTGGTTTTATGGAGCAGGGTTTAATCTGTTTTTAACTTTAACTATATTTTATGTATTTTTATATTCTGTTTTATTATATATATATTGTGTGATTTTATATATATAGATGTTTTAATTGTATGAATTTTATAATAATTTGAAAGGTTTCGGGGAGAAAGGTGGGATATAAAACAAATAAATAAATAAAGCAAGCAAAGTTTACATACACGTACATAATATATACTGTGATAGGAGATTCTGGCCCAAGTTTAGTCAAAATCAATACATAAAGGTGCATTCTAGAGCAAATAAAAAAGCCAAAGCATTTGTTGAGAAGGCACCCAAAATAATTGATGGGTTATATTCAAAATCTTACTACAGTTGTTTTGGTCTCCTTAGAGAACACAACAAGTTTGAGGTTACTTGTGACCAAGCATGTGGGTGTCTATAGCATAGCAGACAGATAGGTAATTTAAATTACAGTATAGATATCCTGGTGATCAAATGAAGTCATCATTATTAGTAGCTATTGTCCTCCATGACTTTGGCTAACCCTAATGAAATTCACACAGGACCAGGGTAATATGTTTCTGAGTATATCTGAGTTGCATTGCAGCTGCTCTGTAATAACTACAAGGAGATCCACTGAGAGTCTTAATGTCCCAATAAACATGCAAATATTAAAAGAGTAAACTGCTATGGTCAGTTGACTGACACCTCTCTGCTTCAGGGACTGGAACAGGCGTAGCTATTGTGGACTAAATGAATGCAACAACTAACAGGGAGAGAGAGAGAGAGACAGAGACAGAGACAGAGAGGAGTTAATAGGCAGCATTGTAAATAAATGTGTTGAAGTCTCAGATTATTATGCAATTGAGAGAATAGGGATCTTACATAGGAAGTACCTGTTCTGGCTTTTAGATCACATCCAAGAGACAGAGCAAGCTGAGGCGTGGGACAGACGGTCCCAATGTGCTGTGCTGCCGCCAATTCTAGGGTTAGGGACCGTGCACCAACCACACGGTCCCTAACCGTAGTACATGCAGGTGGCGTCCCGATGGCGACTTCCAGTCCACACGGGGGCTGCTATCTTTACATAACGGATGCATAACATCTGCAGGTCACGGCGCATCCGTTACATCATGAGTACACCATTGGTACACTCGTGACGTAACCAGAGCACCAGGAAAAGAACCTGGTGTTGCGCGGTCCAGCAACACCAGGTTCCGGAGTTAAAATGGGTGCCTGCAGACCGCCGTTTTCAGGCGGTCTGTCCTGTGCCTATGTGGCCCTCCCTTGCCACAAGCATATCTGCTTGTCAATGCTGTTCTTCCTCCTCTTCCTCATCATAGCTACCACCTCCTTCCTTGCCAGGTGAAGAAACAGTGAGAAGCAAGCTGCTTTTCCTTTATATCACCATTGCAAGCCAGGCCACAGTTAGAGAAGAGTGAAGAAGCAGCTTGTGTTGGTGAACAGGAGGAACAGGCCCAGAGGTTTCTGTCAGTTGACCCCTGCTGTAGTGTGGGCCCTCAACAGGTCCCCCCCATCACCAACCCTGGGTACAAGTACAAAAGGGGTGTCCATAAATTCACCAGTGAAATGCTGAAGCTAAGTTTCCTAACTTTCCTGGATGCAGGAGCTGGTCATGGCTGTTCTTCCTGCATCCTTCATCATTAATGTTTGTGGGGAATCCTGAACATCAGACAGCCACAAAAAAAGGAACTGGGGCCACATGAGGCCCATGGACCACACTCCCCCCCCCCCCCCCCCCGGTTTTAGTAGCAGTTTGATCTGCAAAAAAAAGTAAGAAATAAAACGAACGAACGAA
>NW_024820980.1:0-1837 GCF_019175285.1 Sceloporus undulatus | reverse complement strand
TCACCTTAGGGTGTACTAATAAATTTTTTCCTGATGTTCTGAGAGTACGGGACGGACTATATGGGGAGAGGCGTTCCCTCAAGTAACTCGGTCCCAAGCCATATAGGGCTTTATAGGTAATAACCAACACTTTCTATTGAGCCCGGAAGCTAATAGGCAGCCAGTGTAGAGATCTTAGTACAGTACCAGTGTTATATGGTCTGACCTGGAAGTTCCAGCGACCAGTCTGGCTGCAGCATTTTGAACTAGCTGAAGCTTCCGAAATCTGGTACAAAGGTCGCATTACAGAAGACCAAGCGAGAGGTTACCAGTGCATGTACTACAGTTCCAAGGTCCTTTCGGTCCATACAGGGACGCAGTTGGTGTATCAGCCGAAGCTGGTACCAAGCACTCCTGGCCATCGCATCCACTTGAGATGATAACTGCGGCGATGAATCCAGGAGTACTCCCAAACTGCGGACTTTGTCCTTTAGGGGAAGTGTGACCCCGTCCAGGACTGGATGACAAATTTCTCTGCCTGGGCCTGGGGTACTTATCACGAGTACCTCTGTTTTCCCCGGATTCAGCTTGAGTTTGTTTTCCCTCATCCATCCCATTACTGACTCCAGGCAGGCATCCAAAGGAGAGACGCCATCCTTAGTCACTGTACCAGTTGGAGACATGGAGAGATAGATCTGGGTGTCATCAGCATACTGATAACACCGCACTCCATATCTCCAGATGATCTGTCCCAGCGGCTTCATGTAAATGTTAAATAGCATGAGGGACAGAATGGCGCCTTGGGGGACGCCAGAAATCAACTCTCTTTTGCAAAAGCAGCTGTCCCCCAGCCTCACCATCTAGAATCTACCAGAGAGGTAGGACCGGAACCACTGAAGCACAGTGCCCCCAATACCCAACTCTCTCAAGCGTTCCAGAAGGATACCATGGTCAATGGTATCGAAGGCCGCTGAGATGTCCAAGCGCACCAGCAGGGTCACACTTCCCCTGTCGATGCCTAGACAAAGATCATCGACTAAGGTGACCATGGCAGTCTCAACTCCGTATCCCGCTCTAAAGCCAGTTTGAAATGGGTCTAGATCAGGGGTAGGCAACCTGTGGCCCGCGGGCCGGATGCGGCCCGGCGAGGCCTTGGGACCGGCCCCAACCCAGTCCTGCCGCCGATTGCCGCCGGGGTCTTTGGCCTCTCGCACGCAGGGGCAAGGGGGGCAATTGTTTATAGACGCCTCAGAAACATACATTTATATTAACATTTTTTAAAAAAATCAGCAATTTTTTTTTGTGTGTCCTCCACTTTTTTTAAAAAAGTGTCCACCATTTGAAAATGTTGTCCTACATTTGTCCCAGTTTATTTATTTATTTAATTTTTTTTAAATTAATTATTTATTTTTTGGCCTTCGGCCCCCCGTTGTCTGAGGGACAGCAACCCGGGCCCCGGCCTCAAACGTTTGCCTACCCTGGTTCTAGATAGATAATCTGTTTCATCCAAGACAGCTTGGAGCTGAAAGGCGATTGTTCTCTCGATCACCTTGCCCAAGAATGGTAGTAAAGAGACCGGTCTATAATTACACATCTGCAGGGGATCAAGGGAGGGTTTCTTTAAAAGTGGTTTCACTATTGCCTGTTTCAAGGCTGATGGAAATATCCCCTCCCGGAGAGATGCAATAACTATACCAGGGGTGGGCAACCTACGGCCCACGGGCCGCATACAGCCTGCCGAGGCCTAGGGACCAGCCCCAGCCTGGGCCTGCCGCCGATTGCCGCCTGCGAAAGGCAGCCTCCTCCCTCCTTTCCGGCCTCTGTGAAGGCCGAAGCTTCCACAGAGGCCGGGAAAGGG
>NW_024820979.1:0-1838 GCF_019175285.1 Sceloporus undulatus | reverse complement strand
TTTTTTGACTAACATTTCTAGACTTATATACGCATATATAAACTATGCATAGTATTAAAACAATTCTAACCTCAAGTTAAAAGAATAAAAAGACAAAAAGCTATTAGAAACTGTTCACTTCAAAACAATGTGGTGCCCCTAGCCCATTCATTAAAAACTTTCTGTTTTAAAAGCCTGTCAGAATAGGAACTTATTAGCCTACTAATGGACAAGGAGTTCCAGAGTATAGGGGCAGCCACTGAGAAGGCTCTCTCTTGTGTCCCCACCAACCATGCTTTGCAACAGTAGTGGGTCTGAGAGAAGTATCTCTCCTGAAGATCTAGGGGCCCAGGCAGGCTCCAATAGAGGGATACAGTCTGCCAGTATACATCTCATCAAAATGATGTTCTAGGACCTGAAACAATCTATTTAAGCAAGGAAGCCATGAAATGTTACTGAGCTGAAACAGTTCCGAAAAGATTTTTTTTTTACGAGTAACATTCAAAGATGTTATTTGTCAAAATCCTAGCCGAGATCTACAGAAGTACTAACAATAACACTTGAGGAAAGTAGGAAAAAAAACAGAATGGTTTGACATGCAACCATCAGGCTGGCATGGCAAACATATACTAGAGGCTTTTGTGTGACACCTTTTCCTCACTTCATAAAGAAGGGTTACCCAGCCTCTGGCAGCTAGAAACGTAATAGGGAGCTCTTTACTATGATCATGATAAGCAGACTTGTTATACTGTAATAGAAATTTCAGGATACAGTACTTAGATTTCTAGGTTTTTGCAGAGCAAAAGAATCAGCATGAGGACCTAATAATTGAAAATCCATAAGTTTATTTCCAGTTGTCGACAAAGGAAAACATTGAACTCAGTGGAATTCAAGTTCCAAAAGCTGAGAACCCCGAACAAGACAAAATGGCTCTTTTTATATTATTCAAAACAAAGAAGCTTCTTCAATACACCTGATTGGCTAATTACAATTTAAACATACAGAATTCTTACAATCAGAACAGAAATACATGCATATATTAAAACTGCATCATCACTCCTTACCCCTCCTGTAGGAATTCAGTGGCCTTCCTTCCTAACCTTGTTTTCTGGATGTCCTTATCTCAGTACTTTATGTTATGTCTTTCTACTGGTGCCAGCTTCCCTCTAGGTCAAGATGCACTCACTATTCCTTTGCTCTAGTAACTCCAAGCCTTTATTTCAAAACTATTTCTCTGGCTGACAAAGGTGACTCCATCTTTCTATAGTTTTTATATTTCAAAAAGGAATTTCCACCACAATACAATGCAAATAAAATCATTACTGAATTAGTCAAAACTTTGAACACACCTCTTAAGATTAAAATAGTTTTACTGGTGTAAATTTACAAGATTCTAATTAGAAATTATACTTTATTTTATTCACAAGCTCTTGATAACTACAGGCATAAATTGTGGCTGAGATTTATTTACATTATCTATATTCCAAATTTATCATGGAAAGTTCTGATTCAATGCTTCTTTAAGGTGTTTAAACAAAGTAAATACTTATAACTCAACGATGCAACAAGATTAATGTCTACTATTGATGATTCCATCTCCTACTAACTTTGTAGTGTTGTACCCACAAAAAATAACTGTAATAAAGTAATAGTATTACTACCTATCTAAGCATATATGTGTGTGTGTGTGTGTGTGTGTGTATATATATATATATATATATATATATATATATATATATGTTTTAAATTACCTCTAGCAAAATTTTTTGTGCATCTTCCTGCGTTTCAAATGTGATGAAACCATACCTAATTAAACAGCACAGATTATTTTTCTTTGCATACATTATATTGGTAAACTT
>NW_024820978.1:0-1838 GCF_019175285.1 Sceloporus undulatus | reverse complement strand
GGCTTGGGTGCGGCGCAGCAGCAGCACTCACCATTCATTTTTCTAACAGAAGGGGGGGTCCGGACCCCAAGAGCCCCCCCCTTGGCTACATCCCTGTAATGCCCCGGTGAATGGTCCTAGGAGAAGCATCCACTGAACCTCAAGAGATAACTGGGAGGAACCTGCAGGTGGCTTCTGGAGGCTTCTCCTCCTTCCGTCCCCATGCCAGTCCCTGATGCAAAGGGGTCCGATGGGCAGGGAAGAGGAGAATTTGCCCCGGTGAATGGACCTAGGAGAAGGGTCCACTGATCCTCCAGAGATTCCTAAGAGACACCTCTCCCCTCAGCCAGGCGTTAAGGCTTATACAGCCCATGTCTCTTCCCTGCGGGAGCACTGACATCATATGCCTGGAAAAGAACAGAAAAAACAGAAATGCTTTTGACTTCCCCTTTGAAGCCCATGGGTTGTAATATCCCACATGGACATTCATACAGACTTCCTCTATTGTTTCCCCAGTAATGCTGCGAATAATCCCATTCTCCCTTTCTTTTGGGGTGGAGGGATCACTGCGGCTCATGGCTTGGGGAAGGGGGAAAGGCACTCTTCCTCAGAGAGAGACAGAGGGAACCAATACTCACCCCGATGGGTGACATCAAGCAAGGCCTCAATGTTGGGCATGTACCTGTCCAACAGCGTATTGATGCTATGACTTAATTCCCTGCAGAGAAGAGAGAGTGGATATCACCTCACTAAGTCAACAGAAAATCCTGTTTGCTCAGTAGAGAGATTTGCATTCCTCCATCTGGCCCCATCCAGTGGGTTAGAAACCCCCACTGACTCTTTCTCCCCCAGCTTCTCCTTGTAACACAACTTACTCCTGGAACGTCTTGTGGGCCTCAGCATGGAGAATGGATTCACGTGTGACATCAAGTAAAGCATTCAAGACGAAGGGTACCCACGGCTCCAGCGTATCATCATCCGTGATGACATTTGTGATTAACTTAATGGCTTTGATCGCCCTCAGCTGAGTTGAGAAAGAAATTCTGGTCTCAATAAGAGGACAACACTTGCAAACAATAAGGAAAGAGATCAAGGGTCACCCGGTCCTCCTCTCCAACTGCCAAAGACAAGGTGCAGATGGGAAGCCTTTGAATTTGCTCTGTGTGGAGCAGCCATGAGAGGGTCAGCAGGAAATACCCCTTCTGGGTGATGTCCCTACCTTCCTCAACCAGGAGGATTCCTTCACCTCAGCCATGAGGAATAGCAGCGCATGCTCCAGGTCGCAATACGAAGAAGTGATTACTTCAAGCAAGAGCTTATCACAGGTGCTGTCAAGAGAAACAGGGAAGGAGACGCAAGTCGCATGCTTACTGGACTTCCTACCCCGGAGAGGGAATATAGGCTCAGGGCCCCAGAGATGCGTGGGAGACCAAGAGGCAATCTGCCTACCTTTTGGGTGACTCTAAAAAGTGATCGAGGATGAGTTCTAAATCACACTGGGCCACAATTTCTGCGAATAACTCGGTAATTGTAGGGTTCAGATGGCAGAACCACTCACAAAGAGGAGACAGAGCCTTCTTTCCCTGGGGAAAGGAGGAGAGGGGGGAAATTAGGTAACTGCCACCTTCAAAGGCTCCATTCGAACACTTGAAACGTAGGACGTGTCTTGGAAGATGTCATGGCCACCCTGCTCAATGGGCCTCTTTGTCATGCTCATAAGGGAAGACTTTTTGGGATTCCTCCTGCTCAAGAGGTGGAAATGCTGGAAAAGGAGGAGGTGGACAGGATCCTTCCCTGCCTGACCACAGATCGTGCTTCCTTCTCAAGACTCTATTGGGCACTCTTCTGTGGGTCCAGAA
>NW_024820977.1:0-1838 GCF_019175285.1 Sceloporus undulatus | reverse complement strand
GAGGTCCATGCCCTAGTGTCTCACGACTTGATTACTGTAACGTCCTCCAGGCTGGGCTTCCTCTTTCTCACCTCCATCCTTTAATTTCTGTCCAGCGTTCAGCTGCTCACATTATCACTTCCACCCACCACTCTGACCACATCTCTCTGTTGGCATCCCTTCACTGGCTCCCCCTCCCTTTCCGCAATCAGTATAAGCTCCTGCTGTCCACGTTTAAAGCCCTCCATGGGCTGGCCCTTCCTTACTTATCAGACCTTCTTTCTCCTCCCCTTCCCACTCGGGCCCTCAGTTCTGGTAGTCAAGGTCTGCTGTCCCAACCCATGATTTCCTATGCCCCATCTCGGATTCACCTCTTTTCACTCGCTGCCCCTCACTCCTGGAACCTTCTTCCCCCACAAGCAAGAGCCATCACTTCTTTAACCAGCTTCAAAACAGAGTTGAAGACCATCCTGTTCAGGGAAGCGTTCCCAGGCATTGCATAACTGTCCCTTGCTATTTGATGTTCTTTTGTTGCCTGTTTTATTGAATCATTTCCTGTATTGCCATGTACTTTATATGTATTATGCTACTAGAGAGGTCCCTTCCCCACCACCACTCTCTTCTCCTTTTGTGTCATGTCTTGTTAGATTGTAAGCCTGAGGGCAGGGAACCGTCCAATTAAAAAGAGTGTATGTACAGCGCTGTGTAAATTTACAGCGCTTTATAAGTAAAGGATAATAATAATAATAATAATAATAATAATAATAATAATAATAATAATAATAATAATAATGGTGTTTCTTTTCCACCTTCTAATTCCTGGTTCTCCATTATACTGAAGATTCATATGAGACTTACCATCACATGGTGATTTAGTCCTCCCTCTGCCTCCATCTTCTCATTTCAAGCAGCAATTCACCCTTACTTCATTTTTATAAAGGAACTGTAATTCAGGGCAACCTGGACATTCTACATTAGAACCCCTTAGCTCAGCTATGTACAGGGGAACCCAGAAATGGCATCTCGTTTCAAAGGTGACACCAAGATTTATACTCATTAAAGTCAACACTCATGTCCTACCTGGAGAAGGCTAGATGAGTCTTGTAGTCCTGTCATGTCACAAAGAAAAGCAGAGCCTAGTCAATACCAGGCAACAGGCCTGGGCACTTGCAACCTTTACCTGTACAACAAATAAATATGGGCAGTTGGTGATGGTGATATGTGTTTTCAAATCATTTCCAACTTATGGAGATCCTATGGTGAACCTATCATGGGGCTTTCTTAGCAAGATTTGTTCAGAGAGAGGGTTGTCTTTGCCCTCCTGTGAGGCTGAGAGAATATGACTTGCTCAGTGTCAGCCAGCGGGTTTCCATACCTGAGCAGAGATTCAAACCTTGGTCTCCAAGGACATAGTCTAATGCTCAAACCATTTCATCATTCTTGTTCTCAATATGAACCATACAACACATTAATAATTAGTTCCCAAAAGCCTATTAAAAAAGTATTTACCTACCACTGGAGCAATGTGTATGGAGGAGGACAGTCAGACCTCTGTAATGGGGGAATTCTAGAGTCAGTAGTAATTGAGAAGATATCCTCTTATATTCACACCAGTTGTACCACAGAGGTATCTGGAACAGAGAGAGGAGTCTCTCCTGTAAATCTCAAAACCTGCATAAACTTGTAAGAAAGAACATGGTCTTTCAGATAATTGGACCCCTTTGGCTTTACAGATTATAGCTAGTGTTTGAATTGTGTCCAGAGATAAACTGGAAACTAGCTTTATAAATGAACATAGTCTATAGTCCTGCTTAAGAAAAAAAGGGAACACCAAATGCAAACAATTATGGAGAAATTAG
>NW_024820976.1:0-1838 GCF_019175285.1 Sceloporus undulatus | reverse complement strand
CACAATTTAATGCCTGGGACTCACAGACAAGAAGTGCCAGGCAGCTCCAGGCCTCACCTTGGCTCCATGGCACTGTGCTTCAGAAGACCAAGCATTCTTGGGCAATCCCTGTGGCCCCTTCACCTTAGAAACAAGCTTTATGGACATGTTGTGGAGCAGATGTTACTGTTAGCTTTTTCCGCAAGAAGAGGAAGGAGCAATGGGAATTTCCTGCACTGTAGCCCCTCCTGGATTGGATCTGCTCTGGCCCATCTTTCTTTTGGCTGGGTAAGGGTAGTCCCCTTTCCTTTATACCGTAGCCTGGTCCCACATCCCTGGCAGTAGCCACTCAAATCAATAGAGCTCTGCACAACAATAAAATGCTAAGGGTGCAACTACTAGGTAAATCTATTCACTCGCAAGCAGTCCACTCTCTCTACCTGCCCATTACCCATATGAGCCTTCACATCAATGAAGCCTCTAGAACAGAAGGGTGTATATGGTTGTGAGATTAAGAGCAATAACATACTGGGAGGTACAGGAGGGGTGACACACGGTTGGTCCCTCCTGCTGCTGTAGGGGTGGGGCACAGTACTGCTGCTGGGGTCTTCTTCTCTACTGCCCTGGCTCTCAAGGGAGACAAGGCAGCAGAGAAGGAGGGATGAGCTCATGTCCCTGCCCCCTTCCTCACTGATCTGGCGCTCTGGGCCAAGCAAGCCAAGGCAACAGGGTAGGAGGGGGGGTACATGTGTGCTTGACCCTCTTTCCCCATTGCTTTGGCTCACTCACCCAAGCTTGCCCCTCTTTCCCTGTTGACTTGGCTTACTTGCCCAAGGGAAAGAGGGGAGAGCACACATGCCCTCCCCTACATTCCTTGTTGCCTTGGCTAGCTCATCTAAAGTGGCTAAGGCACAGGGGAAGGAGAAGCAAGTGATCATGCATCTGTCCCACCTTCCCTATTGCCTGGCTGCTGCTCCCGGCAGCCCTGAGTGGGTATTTGGAAGGCAGCAGCCCCCCCCAGTAGCCCCAGGCACCCACATAGGGTGACACAAACACTAGGGACACCACTGATGTAGAGTGAGGGATAGACAAGCCCTGCAGGGCCTCCAAGTGGTAGCACCTGTGCTGTTGAAAGCTGGTTAGGGTCCGGGGCAGGGCAAGCAGCTCCAGGTGATCCCCACTGGCTGACTTCAGTCCTAAGGGCTGAAGCGCAGCTTTGGGGCAGCTTCTAGCCTCTTAAGATGTGTGTGTCATTTAAACCGCATCTCTCCAAAGTGACCCAAAGCAGCTTTATTTTGGCCTGTCTGTTCAGGCCCTCAGAAGCACTGTCTCACCCAGTTCAAAGTTAGCTACACCACCAGGTGAAGGAGTTATAAAATGAGAATCATACACTCCCTGTAACTAGCCCTGGTTAACAATCTGACAGCTGAATTTAATAGAAAAGAGAAAAGGCTATCAGAAAATTTCACTTTCCCTAGCAGCAAAGCACTAGAAGGTACAGCAGAGATACTACCATCTGTGCTGTATTTATATATCAGATGACAGTTCAAGCTTATACAGTAAACTAGTGGGCCAGTAGAAGGAGGAAGTGTCTGCAAATATACAACATCAGTCACAAAGATGTACATCTGTTAATGCAATCTATCACATCAACTATTAAAAGCATTTAATAAATCCACTGGAAAATAACTGAATCGCTGTCTGAAATGTGACCATTTTAACCTGCAGCAACAACATTGATTGATTGATTGATTGAAATTTTATTTCTATACCGCCATTCCCACGATCACGGCGGTTTACAAATGATACAAATACAATACAATACAGATTAAAAAGAAAACAAATTTAACAATGAAAAA
>NW_024820975.1:0-1838 GCF_019175285.1 Sceloporus undulatus | reverse complement strand
TTGTGGGAAATGTTTTTCATTGAAGGGAAACTTAGTGAAACATCAGAGAGTCCACACAGGAGGGAAGCCATACAAATGCCAGCATTGTAGGAAATGTTTTTCTTCTAAGTCAGACCTAGTGACACATCAGAGAGTCCACACTGGAGAGAAGCCATACAAATGCCAGCATTGTGGGAAAGGTTTGTCTTCGAAGTCAGTCTTAGTGAAACATCAGAGAGTCCACACTGGAGAGAAGCCATACAAATGTCAGCATTGTGGGAAGTGTTTTTCTTCTAAGTCAGACCTAGTGACACATCAGAGAGTCCACACAGGAGAGAAGCCATACAAATGCCAGTATTGTGGGAAATGTTTTTCTGACAAGTCAGCCCAAGTAAAACATGAGAGAGTCCACACTGGAGAGAAGCCATAGAAATGCCAGCATTGTGGGAAAGGTTTGTCTTCGAAGTCAGTCCTAGTGAGACATCAGCGAATCCACACAGGAGAGAAGCTACAGAAATCCCAGTACAGTGGTACCTCGGGATACGAAATACCCAGGTTACGAAATTTTCGGGATACGAAAAAATCCCATAGGGAATTATTGTTTCGGGTTACGAATGTTTTTTCGGGTTACGAAAAAACTTTTGGTGCTTTTTTCGGCTTTTTCGCACGGAATCGCGGCTTTTCCCCATTAGCGCCTATGGCAATTCGGCTTACGAAGGCTTTTCGGGTTACGAAAGCGGCCGCGTTACGAATTAATTTCGTAACCCGAGGCACCACTGTATTGAACTAACATTATATTTGTCAAGAAGGAATACAAAGCATATATTTTTAATCTTGTGGTAATAAGAAAAAGCCCTTATGGTTTTGTTTATTAACTTTGTCTGTCCATATGTCTGTTTATGTTTTAAAGTCATATTTTGTTAAGTTTGGGTTTTAATTGGTAATAGTATAGGTAATTGCTTTGGGTTGTATATTTGTCGTGGATTGTGGATTGTGGTATAGGTTAGGTAGATGAGGGGTGGGATTTGTTGCATCTGGATAGAATTGTTATGGGAATGGTATCTTTTGCAAAGTGTGAGATGTTGTCTGAAGAAATTTTGGGGTATTAACAGAAAGGGCTAGTTTGTGGGAATGGCAAAGGGGGCCTTTTTACCTGTGGGGCAGAGACTGTGGGAATTGGGGGTGAGGCTAGGTTTGGAAGAGGGTGATGTTGGGGTTTTAGTGTATTGTTTGGATTGGAGTGGGCAGTTCTGGCTTAAACACTGGGTTTCTGTGTGTTCTCAATAAAGTTCTTTGCTATTTCAACACATTGGACTCTTTGATGCACAGAAGTTCTGAATTTTCCCAAAACTGACCCTTTCTTCTCTCCTCAGTCCTCAGCTCCATTCCCAGCCATAAGAACAGAAGGGGCACACACACATACGTGCACAGAAACACACAAACACATAGGATACACAGAGACAGCTATATTTCAAAACTAGTGCCTTCCTTTCCTGGCTTTCCTTCCTGAGTCCAGGTCTGCACCTTGGCCTCCATTGCGGTCTCCTCAACGGAAGAAAGGAGGGAGGAAGGGGAGGCCGCTGAACCCCTGGCGCATACCTTCCTTTCCTGCAAAGGCTGGCACCAGAATAAGGAGGAGCATCTAGGCCCTGGCAATCCCTGCGCATGCTGAGGAGGGGCCTTTGGCGGCATATGGGCATGCACAGTCTCAGTCCCTGAAGCCATGGCTGCCCTCACAGTCTGTTCTGAGGAGGGAGGGATGTGAGGAGAGCCCTCGTTCTTTCAGAGGAATGGCTGCAGGGTCTTCTGGGAGGCCCTTGGGCTGTTATAAGAAGGAAGGAAGCCCCTCTTCTCCCCCA
>NW_024820974.1:0-1838 GCF_019175285.1 Sceloporus undulatus | reverse complement strand
ATATGCTGAAGTGTAGCTACTCTGGATTCTAGCTGCTGTATTTTCTCCTCCAAGAGTGCTACCAACTTGCACTTGGTGCATGTGAAGCTCTCCACTTCTGTAGGCAAGAAGACAAACATCCCACAAGTGTTGCATGTGACTGCAGCAGTTCCCTCAGTGTTCATACTGTGAAGTCTTTAGTAACCAATTAAACAGGACTGTGGTGAACACCAACATTGAGGCCCTTGATGACCTGGCCTTTTCACCAGTCTCTGGCAGTGAGCTCAATCTACTGGGAATATAACTTTATAGGAATGTCCCGGCTGCTAGCTTGTACTTAAGAGTAAGGTTCTGACTCAAGGTTTGGTTCTCACCTGCAGCCTCTGCTGTAGATTTCTTTTGTTAAAGGATCCATTACCATAATGATTCATTTTTGAGACATCAAAGATGACACTTGATAACTCTATTCTCTCTAGTTCAGGAAATGACTGAGCAAAAATTAGTACTTTCATTAGGTAACTCTAGCAAAACATTCTGGCGTTTATGTACATAACTGACAAGTTTCCCCCCTTGACCTAGAAACAATGTAATGACTATAGCAATTTTTCTGAAATATCTTATCATTTAATCAAAATTGACATTTTCTTTAAAAAGGAGGTTTTTCCCATTGCTATAGTTTATTTTTGAGCAATAAGGCTTCTGTTCCAAAGGTGTCAAATGTCCTATTCTGACTTGGCTCATTTCTGTAAGGTATCCATTGCTCTTAACTATGAATTGATACTGGGAGATGTATTAATCATTTTAACCTTTCAGTTAGATTGTTTTATGGAGTCAAGAAAACCTGATATTCATTTAATACTTGAACAGAGATCTCATGTAATCTCCCCATTCCACAGATTATCCATGGCATCAACAGAATAATCTGTCCTAGAAACTGGAAAATCCAAGAGGAATCTTTCTGGATCTGTTAGTCTCTGAGGGTGGATTATTTAACTGCCCTCTCCCCCCCATGGCAGAAGTTATAAGAGTTCCAGTAAACCTAAGCACTATTAGGTAGTGATCTTTTCATGACAGAGTTCTTTCCACCCCTCATCACCCTCATCCTGACCAGTAAAAACTAGACCTGAAGTTGAAAGCTTTCACAACCGGCCGGCATCCATAGATTTTTGTGGATTTTTTGGGCCTTGTTCTAGAAGAGATTTTTCCTGACATTTCAGCAAAAGCTGTCAATTCCCTTTAGATGCCAGTCACAGCTGCTGGCAAAACGTCAGGAAAAAACTCTTCTAGAACACAGCCTCATAGCCCAAAAAACTCACAAAAAACCCTATAAAAACTAGATCATTTGTAAGGCCAAATATAAACTGAGACAAACACGAGGAAGCCATGACATCCTGACCTGACTTCACCTTTATCGGGGCAGCATATACGTTAAAATCTCCCAACACAGTGGCCAACACCATCTCAGAAGCCTCTTCCAGTATCTCAGGGCGGGAGACAAGTTGGGTAGTGGGGAAGATGAACACCAACACAATCCTAACCTTGTCTCACTGTCCAGGTGTATAGATTCGAGCCATGGAGACTGTCAGGGTATCTCAATAGGGGATGGACTCATGATAGATGGACTCTTCCTTGATGCCCATCAAATCTTGTCCACTGCTGCACTTAAAAATGTGGTGAGCAAAAAAATGAGTCAAGTTGGCATTGCTCCCCCACTTCAGTCAACCAGGTTTCAGTTATACATGCCAGATTTGCTTGCTCATTGAGGACCAAGTCCTGGATCATACAGCTCTTCCCAGTCACTGACTTAGCATTAAGTGACCTGAAGCAGCTTTATTTTGGCCTGTCTGTATGGGCCCATA
>NW_024820973.1:0-1838 GCF_019175285.1 Sceloporus undulatus | reverse complement strand
CAATTTCAAAGTGTCATCTATGCATATCAAAGATTTGAACCATTTGAGCACATCAACTCTCTGGATTTTGTCCCACAGTATAGATTTCCTATAAATTAGGGGAACTTTCTTTTGCTAGTTGGATTTTCTTGGTTTGCAGACAGAGGTGCTGCTGGTTTGTACTTTGCTGGACCACTCTTTCACTTGCTAAACTCCGGTGGCCTCTGGAGTGGCTCAGGAGCTATACAGACCGCCCCTTTTTGCCCTGGATTGGGGCCACGGTAACCGCACACTGCAGCCCCAATCTGGCCTTTGGAGGACGCAAAAAGAAGTGGCAAAATGCAGCTCCTTCTTGCACCCTCTAAAGGGTGCCATATCCACTGCAGCACAGCGTGATGATGCCCTTTTGGTGCTGCATCGTGTAGATGCAGTGCCAGAGTGGCATCATCATGGCATGTGCCATGTAAACGGGTGCACGCCAAAATGGCACACTGGGGGAGGAGTCACAGCATCGAGCTCTGCCGTGACTCCACCCACAGGCCAGCCTTTTGGACCAGTATGTAGAGGCTCTCAGTTCCCTTTTTCTCCCATCCCAGAAAGTCACGAAGAGGAGCAGCATCCAAGCACGTGTCGTATCTCCATTAAAATGCCTTCTTCTGTTCCAGCCTAACACCTTTATTTCTCATTTCTTGTGTGTTTGCATAAGTTATTGTTAAGAGTGTGTATTGGTTTTCCCTTTTTAAATAAAATACAATTCATTAAGGATTTGCCTCTGTGGTTTTTCTTGCCTCCAATTTTGGTATATACAGGGATGATCCCAGGGATGCGTAACCCAGCCAATACTTTGAGATAAGATCTGATTCCCCAAGGGTGAGCTAATCTTAAGGTAGAGCTCCTGCCCTGATTACCTCTTCTTCAGTTATACCCTGCCTTTTCCTCAAGATTGGGGTGCAAGGAAGTTTACAAATCAAGAATATTGCAATATAGTTGCCATCGTTGTCAGCATCAGCATCCAAAACTGTGTCCTTCCTATATAGCTCTCTGACCTGTATAACTTTAGAACCCCCCCTTTTGAGACACAGCATCTCCCCATTTCGTTTGAAAACACATCCTTAGATCCAGACAGCTTTCAAATCAATATGTACAGTACAAAACTGTCCCTCTTCTCTCGAACATCAGTACAGCAGACTTTGTGGTCTCCGAAGTGGCTTCTTTTAAAGGAGCAAAGCAGACCCCTTTGAGAAAAAGACAAAATCATACTGGATTCTATCATTTAACCACCAGCAATCTCAACTGTTCAAGCTGAGGTGGCAGAAATTTGCTGGTAGAAAAGCCAGAGTCCACTTCAAGGACTTGGATCTACAAGGAGGCAGATGTAGCCAGAAGTCACAAAGCTTCAACAAGTAGGTCAACCCAGTAATGGTAGAAGCAGCAGTAGTTAAAAAGCTGGATACCTCTCCTTTGCTGATGTTCTTGATCTTCCTGTCCCTGCAGAAAATTAGAGCTCTCTAGTGCATCATGGCACTTGGGATCCCAGTGACTCAGTGTTATGCCCTGTAACAGTGGCTTCACTCACACAGTGTTAGGTGTTATCTGACTGTTATTTGATATTTGCTTGATATGGGATATTCAATGTTTTTAATTTGTTGCTTTCTTATTTTATCTAATGCTATCTTGTATTATTATCTATTGTTTTATATGTATTTTGTTATTATCCTGTAGAATGTACACCATTGGCAGGTTTCATTTTTATCGATTTTTATTGTATGTACAGCGCTGTGTAAATCTACTACACTATATAAATAAATAAAATAATAATAAATAATAATAAAAGGTCACAGTCCAACTGTAATATCTGT
>NW_024820972.1:0-1838 GCF_019175285.1 Sceloporus undulatus | reverse complement strand
ACGCCTCCTCCGAGGCTTAGCAGCGACTGTTCCCTCGGGTGGGACTCTCAGGCTCCCCTGCTCTGTCCCTGAAGTCTGTCCATGCTGGTCTTCTTCATCCTCCTTGGTAAGGGAAAGAGCTTCGAATCGATTCTCTAGCTGCAAGTTCCCCGAACAATCCCTTCTTGGCCTACTTCTCTGTGTGACATTCCTCCAGCTGTCTGCCTCCTTTGTATGTGAACTGACCTCCTCGGCTCCAGCATCTTCCTCTGCGTGGTATTCGTCCAGGATTGTTAGTTCTGTTGTGTCCAGGAAATCCTCCTGCTCCCTAATATGTTGAAGTATAGCTACTCTGGACTCCAACTGCTGCACTTTCTCCTCCAAGAGGTCTATCAACTTGCACTTGGGACATGTGAAGTTCTCCACTTCTGTAGGCAAAAAGAGAAACATCCCACAAGTGTTGCAGGTGACTGCCGTGGTCCCGTCAGTGTCCATACTGATAAGTCTTAAGAAATTACTGGAACAGGATTGTGGGCTTCCTCTTGAAAAAAAAAATCCTCCGGAAAACACCAACGTTAAACTCCTGATGTTTCAACAATTTGTGGCAGTGAGCTCAATCGATTCTGCTTCTGTTGTAGATTTCCTTGGATGTAAAAAATGAAATATAAATACAAATACAAATAAAATTTCGCGCGCCGTTAGGGGCACGGCTCTGGGAGAAGAAATAAAGAGCTACTCTGCTAGCTCCGCCCTAGTGACTCACAGGTGTGACTCACTGAGGATGTGACTACAAGCACACCCTTGCTAGAGTTTGAAAAACAATTAAACAGTCACCACTTAAAATGGCTGCCCAGCTACCTCTCTCCTCCTCTTCTCTGTAGCAGGAACTTGAGAAAGTGGAAGGAGACATAGTTTTCTCCTTCTCTCTTCTTGCTTGATCTTGGGGTCATTTAGTGGAGATGGGAAATTCAGGACAGACAAAAGCAAAACAAAAACCACATTTCACACAATTCATGTAAACTTTGACAGACTGTGACTTCCATATTATTGGAGCATTGAATTTCAACAACAATTATGATAATTAGCTTCTTGTTCCCAAAACCACAGAGCCTTGTGAAATCTCAAAGACTATGTTTATCACACGGAGGTTTTTGCAGCTCTTTGCAGCTCAAATCCGAAGCCACTGAGGGTCCAACGATGCAAATCCACACGAAAATGTGAGTGTTATCACACGTGATTCCTTTCTATGGGGGCTCCTTCCGTGGGGCTTCAGCAGTGATTCCAAAGTGACCCCTCATTTTGGCAAAATCGGTAACAAGCGAATGTACAGAAATGTCTTCTAAGCTCACTCCGATTCCACTCCGAATTGGTCAGGTGTGGAATGCAGCTTTGCTTCTGCTCTGTTTCACCACCACAACCCCCCCCCATGATGCAGTGCTGCAATTCCCTCCATTTCCTTCCGGTGGTCCTTTTGCTTTCAGGGCAACCAAGGGGGGGAATAGGCAGCCAATGGGAGCAGAGGATGGTAAAGGGAAGGAGGCCACACCCCCTCAGGAATGGGGAGCCAATGGGAAAAGATAAAACTTAGGTTTTATCAGTCAAGAACATTCCTAATACAATGCTGCCCTCTGGTGGACACTCAGGGCACTGCAGCCTCCTTGGGCTTCTCACCAACTTCTATCCTGGAGCGCCATCTGGTGGCCACTCTGGGCAATTCACTAATAGCAATTCACCAAATTAAACAGTATATAAAACAAAAACATGAAACAAGCTAGACAAGCAAACTGTTACATGGATTTGTAATTGGTTGACCAGCCGAACCGAAAGGGCACTCAACAATGACTCCTTTTCATCCTGGA
>NW_024820971.1:0-1838 GCF_019175285.1 Sceloporus undulatus | reverse complement strand
CCCCCTTCTTTAGCTCACTCCAGTTTCTGCATAATGAATGCCAAGGAGTTTGCATCCCATCAACTCAAACGTGGGGAGAGGAGAAGAAAGAAGGGGGCAGGGACATGTCCTTGCTAGGAGTCTGAGGCAAAAGCAAACTGCTGTACCCTTCCTTGCTTGTGTGATCTTCCTCACAAAAACTTTGACCATATTCATCACTTACTGGCATTGCTTGTGCACGTGTATCTTGTTTTTTCCATCTGTGAAATGTTGGGGGATATGGGAGAATATCTCTGGATATAAATTGGGGGTTGCCCCTTGGCCCTCAAGCCCAGTGTGCTCCCCAGAACTGCTTTTTAGAAATGACATTTGCCTCTGAAATTTGGCAACAAATTTGGAGGCTAAATGTACTATACATGTCAGAATAGTCAGTATCCTAATCCATCCCCAATATCCCACCCATGATCGAAATTATATTGTTGATTATATTGTATATTACATTGAAAGAATTCAAAACAAACTGGTTCTCAAAGGCAGTGTTAGGAAAGATCGAATTAGGAGAATTTTAATTAGCTCAAATATTTATGAGAGGCGTGTCCTAACAATGCATGCACAGGATCGTGTCCCTATATGTATAGCAGAGGTCGCCTAGTCCACCCCCAAGAGAAAGAGACTTGGATACCAATAAGGTGCAATTAAACCATGAGCATTTATTAAAGCCACACAACAAAAGGGATCAGACATGCACACACACATTCAATGCTATAGCTGGGAGGGGTGAGTTCGGTGAGTAAAGGAAGGAAGAGAGAGGCACCGTTGGGATTATTACCTTAGACATCTTCTCCAGGAAGTCAGATGAAATGTAGGATGGATGGTGGATCACGACCGCGGGGACAGGAAAGGAAAGAGCGGCCACGGTGGCTTAAGAGCTGAGTTCCGGGCAAAGCTAACTAGAGGCCTGGTGACAGTGAGCTTGGCTTCACTCAGTGATTTCAGAGGAGCTAGGTGCTCCGGAATCTCAGGCTCAAACAACTTAATGCTCAAAGCCCAGTGAGAAGCTGAAAATTTGGATCTTATACAGTGGTACCCCGGGATACGAATTACCCAGCTTACGAATTTTTCGGGATACGAAAAAATCCCATAGGGATTTATTGTTTCGGCTTACGAAGGTTTTTTCGGGTTACGAAAAAACTCCGGCGCTATTTTAAATGGAGCCGCGGCAGAGCCGCGGCTTTTTTCCCCATTAGCGCCTATGGGTTTTCGGCTTACGAAGGCTTTTCGGGTTACGAAAGCGGCCGCGGAACGAATTATTTTCGTAACCCGAGGTACCACTGTATAGGGCTTCACGGGGCCTCAGGCAATGGCTTGCCTGTGAGACAAAGGCGTTGATTGCTTGGGCTTTGTCTAAACTGAAAGCTACACAATAGTTGCACAACGCATGAGGTCTGACACTTTTCAGGAGAGCAGATACCTTGATGGCTGAGCTGTTAAGTTAATCACTGGCTAATTAAGAAGGAAGCCACAGCTCTTCTCTCTCTTGTGCTGGTCCCTGTGAATCTGGTTTTGTAACTCCCAAACCTTCCTCTGAAAGGTTTACATCTCCCTTTTTCCTGAGACCATGCCTTGGCAGGGCAGCTGGCTACGTGGTCTCCTCGCTTTTAGGTTAATGGCGGATCGCTGTGGGGTCCATCAGGGGCCATGGCTTCAGACCAATTTTTTATATAAATCCATACTTGGTAACAGCTGTACGTTTTGTCTTGCTAACCGAATTTAAAGTTTATTTCCTGGACTAAATTCAGGGGTGATCAAATTATTTTTTGGGATGCATCATGTGCTTCTCCCTCCCCTTTTATTAGTCA
>NW_024820970.1:1032-1838 GCF_019175285.1 Sceloporus undulatus | reverse complement strand
GCCACAAGCAGAAGTTATTTTTCACTGATATTACCTTCCTCCCTCCACTATGCCCAACCCACCCACACCAGCTTACTGACCAGCCCTTGAAACCATCATTCATAACAACCAGGCAGTCTCAGGTAAGCATCTAGATATGTCTCCATAGTAGACATGAAATGATTACAGCAGCACTGAGACCTGTGGAGGATGTCATCATTTTGTGTCTGGCTGTGGAGACATAGGGGCTTTTCAGACCAGCCATTAAGGCCAGCCTGGAGATGGAGTCGGAGCATCTCATCCACATGATGCGCAACGAAACTCTGCCTCCAAGGGTGCCGTGACAATGCACACTCCTTCGCACGGTGTGCAACATCATGGTGCTCCTTCAGCACTGTGTCCACACAATGCAGCACTGAAGGAGCACTGTATAGCTGTGGCTATCATGCCAGTTCCAAGATGCAAAAAGGAGCTGCTTTTGGGGGCTCCTTTTTGCACCCTGGAAAGGCTGGATCAGGGCCATGGTGTGCAATTGCCATGACGATGATCCGGCTAGGAAAGGGATGCCATTGCACCATCCCTTAGGGGCTGTCTGTATTTTATTCTTTCTCAATGGCGGGTTACAAACCGCCCATTTGGGGCGGGCTGCAC
This sequence comes from Sceloporus undulatus, assembly GCF_019175285.1. Classification (NCBI taxonomy): domain Eukaryota; kingdom Metazoa; phylum Chordata; class Lepidosauria; order Squamata; family Phrynosomatidae; genus Sceloporus; species Sceloporus undulatus. Next base: position 1,208 of record NW_024820970.1, on the reverse strand, counting down.
CCGCCCCTTTCCCCGGTGTATCGGGGCCTCAGCGGCTACACCGGCAGCCACTGAGGCCCTGATCTGCCACTTTCTCCTTTGGTCCACTGGGCGCAGCCGTGTGAAGGCTGCGCCCAGCGGACCAAACCAGGAAGGAGCTCCAAAACGGAGCTCCTTCCTGCTCCATGCTAAGGGCG
>NW_024820970.1:0-932 GCF_019175285.1 Sceloporus undulatus | reverse complement strand
ACTAGGGTTAGGGGGTGCGGAAGCACCTCCCCTTTCTAACCCTAGTATGCTCTCTGCACGTACTAAAGTGCCTGTATGTAACGGGCCAATATTCTCTTCTCTAAGCAAAAGATACCCAGCAACATAAACTTTTAGTCATATATCTTGGTATCCAAATCTTCTTGATATGGTCCAATTTATCAACATCCTTCTTGAACTATGGTGGCCAGAACTGGACACAAGTCTGGATACCACAGCTGAATAGAGTTCTAACCAAAGCTAAATGTACTATTTTTCCTTCAGTCTGTACACTCCATACAGGCAATAATTGTATTTTATTAGACTGCCACATCATACTGTTTAGCCTGTACTCTATAAAATGTCGTCTAAATCCTTTTAGATCTAGTTCTCTGATTTTTGCACAAGAATTCCATTTCCTGAGACTGCTGGGGATTATTTCTGCAATATCTGGTGCAGAATGCAAAAAGACCACCTTGATGCAAAGATCATCCCTCTTCCAAACTGTTCTTACTACCTTTGGGTTGAAAATATTTTAGCCATGGAATTGACTAAACTTTAATAAGATAATAACTCATTAAGATGCAAACTCTCAGGGAGACCTTAGTGACCCCAGATAAGTTTGAGATGTTTTGGTTTCAAAGTCTTAGAACTATGGCAGAAGCAAGTACTCAGGCACATACATAAATACATAAACACATACATACATGTTCTCTGTTTTTTATTGCAGATACATTCACTCAATTTATAAACAGTGCTACTCCAATGCCTAAGATTGAAAGAGGTCGGCAAGTGGCATTTAGGTAAAAATGCAAGAGATACATAAAATTAATAATATAATTTTCATAAAATGGGACTACCATCTTTGAGGTGTTACATAGGCATCTGAGTCCTTTAGCAGAAAGGATTTTCCAATTGCTCTATAACATGAAATG
>NW_024820969.1:0-1838 GCF_019175285.1 Sceloporus undulatus | reverse complement strand
TGCATTTCTAATGGCTGTGTAGGTGATTAAACTGAGAAGAAATAAATGGATCCTCTATCAAAAACATGTACCAGTGATCCAGGATTTCTCAGGTATGTTATATATTCAGTGTTCAGAGTGTGTTATCTTAAGCAGAAGTTTTCTTCAGTGCATAGCTCTCGCACTCTTGCTTTCTCTTTCACACACATTCCCCCTCATTAACACAAATGTGTGAATATTCCATCAATAATTGGCACATGGCCAAATAAATGAGATCAGTTCTGCTGTAAAAGCACTCCTAGTAATTAAAATCAGAGCTGGGGGCAAAGACATAAAATGTCTATATTGAGAACACCAAAAGGACTTCTCAGTTCTAAAAAAAAAGTATTTATTTCATGTTTCAAGCTCTTGTTAGTAAAGTCAAGTTGAGGTCAAACTAAACTTAATGTTCTGTCTCCAGAAAGTGTTGCAATTAAAATTCCATGAACTCTGTAACTGCAGTATTTTTCCCCCCATGTGCATTACAGATGTTTGTTACAAGACGTGATGTATTAATTGTGAATCTGATGTTTCCATTTTTATCCAATGATTCCTCCAAGGACCTCTGCTTTTTCTCTCCACCCTCCACTCTATTCTTGCAATAACCCTATGAGACAGAATGGGAGATAGTGACTTGACAAAGGTTATCCGGCAAGTTTTGTGGCCAAGCATGGATTTGGAGTTGAGTCTTCTGTAGCCTTATTATTATCGTCATCGTCATCATCATCATTTCTTACATATTATAAGTTAAAAACACATAAACCAGTTAAAAACATGTAACATCAGTTTAAAAGAACATATAAGACCAATATGTGTATATTAAAGCAATCAGCCCATATTTTAAAATTCATAAAAATTGTCGAGAGTGGTTTTTAATGCTGTTTTAAACTAAACAGTCAAACTTTCTAACTGCTACTACAGAACACCTGTCATTTATAGTGAAATGCTTCAGAATGCTTTCATGAGAGGATGTTCCTGCACCTTGTAATGTTGGAACACAGACAGCCTATTTATAAAGATACTGACCAGTAACAATAATGCACCAGTAATGGTGAAAAGCGCTTAACATGAAGGCTTAGAAGAAGAAAATTCCAAAGGGGGAAGTTTCTAATAAAAGGCACAATAGTCCTAAAAAGCCTCAGTAGCATTCTACTGGTGGTTAGGATCAAGGCTGCCCTACATTTTTTCTCTCTTTCTCACAAACATACTTTGCATATGGCAAAAGCTCCATGAGAGGGAAAGACAGCAGACAATGCAAAGCCAGGAGACAGGGACGTAACCGGGGGGGGGGGGTTTCTTGGGGGCCGGGCCCCCCCCCTTCCATTAGAAAAATGAATGGTGCATGCTGCTGTGCCGCCGCACCCAAGCCCCATTATAATGGTGGCACTTAGTCTGGACCCCCCCTTCCTAAAATCCTGGCTACGTCCCTGCAGGAGATCTCCACAGCTGAGACATAATGGTTCCATTCCCTGATTCACTTCATTGTGCTTGGAAGTAAAACAGGATTTTTTGATTCAACAACTGGCTGAGTCCTAGAATCATAGAGTTGGAAGAGACCACAAGGGCCATCCAGTCCAACCCCCTGCCATGCGGGAAATCTCAATCAAAGCATCCCCAACAGATGGCCATCCAGAGTCTGTTTGAAGACCTCTAGAGACTCCACTACACTCTGAGGGAGTGTGTTCCACTATCGAACATCCCTTACTGTCAGGAAGTTCCTCCTAATGTTGAGGTGGAATCTCTTTTTCTGCAGTTTGCATCCATTGCTCTGGATCCTAGTCTCTGGAGCAGCAGAAAACAAGCTTGCTCCCTCCTCAACA
>NW_024820968.1:0-1838 GCF_019175285.1 Sceloporus undulatus | reverse complement strand
TCCCAGAACCCGGGGTTTTCCAAAAGAAACGGTATTTGCGCCGATTTAAAAAACACCGTGCTAGGGGCCATTTACCACGGAACGGGTGTGCAAGCCTCGGATTCGCTTGTGTGAGATTCGGGGTGACTATGAACTTCATGTGCAAGAATCGCTTTGAAAACCGGTTTTTTTCGTAGTCTGAATGGCCCCATAGAATCATAGAATCATAGAATCGTAGAGTTGGAAGAGACCACAAGGGCCATCCAGTCCAACCCCCTGCCATGCAGGAAATCTCAATCAAAGCATCCTCAACAGATATACACTTTTTGTAATATTTATGTTATTTTTATTTTAACCATTTGCAATTTAAAAATATGCATATTGTTTGTGTGCCCTGTATTTTTTCAGCCATGCTTTGAACTGTCATTGAATGCATGAATGCTGGAGGTGAGGTGATCATTTCCTCATGAATCTTGGGAGGTGAAAAATGGTCTACCTTGGTTTTGACTGTTGGGTCCAAGAAAATTTCTTTCCATCTTTGGCTAAGAGCGTTGTCTGAAGAAAATTCCCCATGCCTGTGATTAATAAAAAAAGAAATTCAAAACAAAAAGAATGATTTCTATTCAACTATGACAACCAGTCTAACATTTGCTCTCTTTCTAATGGGAAGATTTCCACCTGCTGGCTAGAAAAGAAAACTGTCAGTTGAATTATTGGTACTGTACTCTTGAGAATTCTATATTCAGCGTAGAGTACTGAACGTTTTCTGCTGAACATTCATCCTTTTTAAAGTAACTTTTGTTTCCAGCCCCTAAACATAGACTATGCCAAGAAGGCTGAACTGTGTGCCCAGCAGGAGCTTTCTCTGATGTTGCTGTCACAAGGAAAACTCACAGAAATGAACATCTTTGATAGCTGAAGCCTTTACTGAAAGTTACAATTCATAATAAATGTGGTGGTGAGCCATGTCATGTAATGCAGGAGCTCTATTTTAGATATTAGTGTGTTCAGGGTGTATCTACAGAGGAGAGCAAATGAGGGTATTACACCCCAAATATGAATTCTGCCTCCCAAATAAAGGCTTCCTTCAGTCCCCCAAGAACTTTTCACCTCTTCACCATAGCCACAAGTTTTGTATTTCTGTGGCTATACACACAGCCTGATTCTATAGGTCCTTTCAGGACAACACTTTGCTCCATGCATCTGAGGAAGTAGACCAAAAGCCTGTACAAACTGTCCCTAAGGGCTGACCTGCAGCCACCTCTAGCTGCACTGGATCGGGGCCATGGCAACCACATGCTGCAGCCCCGATCTGGCCTTTCCAGGGCACAAAAGGGAGCCACAAAAAGCAAGAGAGAAACCGAATAAATGCTTATTCCCTGATTCACCTCAATGTCTGTCTGGAATCTGACTGGTTTATGTGCAGTGTCATCTGAAAAGCTTTTGCAAAATTGTCCCTAATGCCCTGGATAACCTTGTATTGTGACCCGTTTAACCTTCCAGTTTTCCCCATGTGAAAAAGTCCTCTGTATTCTTAGCTATTCTTTTAAGCTGAACTTTTTACCTTTCTATTTTCTGTGCTAAACTTCCTGACCTCTGTAAACTAAGGCTTTGAGAACTAACCTATTAACCTTTTGGTTGTAAATCACTCGCCCAACAAGAAAGAATTTAACCCTGTTTTACAAAACAGTTAAACCAATGTATCAAGAAAGAGGACGTTTTGGAATTCCTCCTGTACAGGAGGGAGAAATGGAGGACATGTCCTGGAAAAGGAGGGCAGCTGGGAGTATTAGCCCTTGCTGAAATCAGGCAAGTTTATGGACCAGCCCTGTCCTCTTTCTCTCTAGTGTGTGTGTGTG
>NW_024820967.1:0-1838 GCF_019175285.1 Sceloporus undulatus | reverse complement strand
CACCTCCAATTTAGATCCAGAGACATTCTCCCATATCCACTAACACTTCACAGATGGAAAAAACAAGACACACATGGACAAGCAACACCAGAAAGTGATGAAGATGGTCAAAGTTGTTTATGGGGAAGATCACACAAGCAGGGAAGGACACCGCAGTTTGCTTTTGCCTCAGAGTCCTAAGAAGGGCAAGTCCCTGACCCCTTCTTTCTTCTCCTCTCCCCACTTTTGAGTTGATGGGATTCAAACTCCTTGGCACTCATTATGCAGAAATTGAAGTGAGCAGAAGGAGGAGGAAAGTAGGAGGAGGAGATAGAAATCAGGACATTTTCAAAGCCCCAAAATAATAGGGTGACTCAGGATTAACCAGGACTGTCTCTGCCAAACTCGGATAGTAATTTATTTGCTTCCTTTCATAAATTGGCCCAGCAGTGACACAGATGAAGCTAATAGGATAGCGACTCACCAAAGAGTTCTTGTACCTCTGCATCCTCTTTCTCTTGGAGCCGAGCTCCCTTGGCTTGGTCTCTGTGTTGGCCATCAGGTGGGCAGTTGTGGTCCTGGTTGCCCTGCACTTAGGTCACTTTCAACAAGAGAGGCCCCAAAGCGGTGTACAAGGGGGCCGAGAGGAAGTTCCTGAGAAAAGGAACTGGGGTTAGGATTGGCTTGGCAAGAAACCCTGTAGCACTCAAAGACACAGAGAACAGCATCCTGCTGGTGACATACGCAGGTGACATATGCCTCCTTTGGGCCAATGCAGAGTTGGTTATCCCTTCCCTCCCTCTGTACCAAAGTCCCCTGGACCTAGCATAGATTAACTGCAGCTCCCCTACACAACAGATACTCCATGCCTTCTTAGAGTGGTGTGGGATTAGTAAATGGGGAATTAGAGAGGGCCCTGGTTATGTCCCCGTAGCGAGATGTGAAATGAGTCCACCATCAGCTGAAACCTCCTGACCGCCATAGTGGCCCTCAGAGGAAGATGTCTTCATTTTGCTCCCAGCTACATAAACACAACTGGGTGCTTCTCCAGTACCTTGCACCCAAGACTCTCACCAGACATGGAATATTTGACAACTCTATAGTTCTACCTAGGTCAGTGAATGGCCAGTTGTAGCCTCATTCCACCTGGAGCTGAAGCTTAGAGGGTTCTGCTGGGTTAGCCTCTCTGGTCTGGTGGCCCTTCATTCTCTCAGAGCTCTCTCTTCTCAGGTTGCTCCCCTTCCATGGGATCCAGCCTTCCTCCTAGGATTGGGGATCACAAGAGGATTGAGCTGATGGGAAGGGAGCACCCAGTTCTCATGGCAGCCTTCTGCATGCAGAGAAGTCACAATTCTCAGAGTGTCTCTGCCCATGTGGAGAGTGCCCATTTTCCACACTGTTGCCTGGCCATCTTGGCTTGGGAATTTCTTGTTCTAGCCACATGCAAGACTAAATCCTAGTCTGTATCCTACCCTTTGCTTAGTCCTAATCAGAGGAGAATCACTGAATCAGTTGGATTTACCTATAGGTTGACTCACCAGTCACTTATGGGTTCAGTGGATCTACTCTCTTCAGTTAACCCAGAGGATTCAGGCGTCCTAGACTTTTAAATGCTCGAATGCTAATTCTTCCATGCTGTGTCAACATCACTGATGAGAATTAGACTTCCCTTTCATGCAGAGGAGGAGGAGAAGGACCTGTTTTATGTCCCATGTAGAGATGTTCAGGTTCCCGGACTGGATAAGACCTGCATTACTTTATGGATCTCATCCACTGTCTCCCCTCGTACTTCCCCTCTCCGCATGGAGACACTGGTGAAAATCATTATTTCATTTTTACAATGAGACCATTTATCTGAG
>NW_024820966.1:0-1838 GCF_019175285.1 Sceloporus undulatus | reverse complement strand
AGAGGAACTTTAATTGTTTAAAAATACTTTTTTTCATTTTATTTTTAAAATTATTTTATTTTATTTTTATTTTTTACATTTATTATATTTTTGTATCTTTTAATTTTTTGAATGTTTAAGTTTTTGTTTAATTTAATTTTAATTTAATTTTATTTAAATTTCACCTGTTAATTTTTTAAATTAAATATATTTTTAGCCTTTATTTAAGTTTTTAAAAAATGCATAATAAACCATAATAATAAACTAAATAATAATAACATAACAATAAAAAAAATCTGAACTAAAAGAAAATAAAACATGCATGATAATACTTCTTTTCAAATTAATCCTTTTTTCATCATTTATTTCATTTATTATTATTATTATTATTATTATTATTAACCTTTATTTATGAAGCGCTGTAAATTTACACAACGCTGTACATACAATCTTTTTAGTTAGACGGATCCCTGCCCTCAGGCTTACAATCTAAAAAGACATGAGACAGAAGGAGAAGAAGGGAGTGGTGGAGGGAAAGGGTCAGAGGTCCAGCAGTTCCTCTCTACCTCCGAGGCCTGGACCAAGGCAGAGGGACTGAAGCGACAGCTTGGCTTAAAATTTAGATTTTAAATCAACTTTCTGTATTCTAGCCTTACATTACATTTAATATCCCTGACCCCTGACCCTCAGTAATTTAATTTATATTTTATATTATGTCATTAGATATTAAATTTTTAAAAAAATCAATAATTTTACTTGCATTGTTTGATATATTTTTAAATGTTCTCTTCTATTTTACTGTATTTCTTCCCTTTATAAAACAAATTTTAATTTTTAGATATTTATATTTTATATCAGCCTTATAATTATATGATAAAATGAAATAAAAATGAAAAAAATATTTTAAAAGGGGGAAAAATTAAATGACACAACAATATAAATATAAATATACATGTATATATATTATATAATATTTATATATTTATATCATTGATAATATATTATCAAATATTTATATTTTATGTATTATATATATAATATATATATAATATATAATATATATAATAAATGTAATATTTATATATAATATTTATATATTATGTATGTATATATAAACACACACACACACTCTCCAAGGAAAAGCGGTATAAAAATAAAGATTTATTATTATTATTATTATTATTAACATTATTATACACATTCAATATAAATTATATTGTAATTTATACAATTAAGTAACTCGGGCCCAAGCCAAGTAATTCGGGCCCAAGCCATGTAGGGCTATTAGGCAGCAAGTGAAGGGCTTTTAATACTGGGGTTATATGATCTGCTCTTGGGGTCCCAGTGACTAATCTCCCTGCAGCATTTTGAACTAATCGAAGCTTCTGAACCTGGTACAAATGTGACCCCATGTAGAGCGCATTACAGAAATCCAAGGGAGAGGTTACCAGTGCATGTGCTACTGTTTCAAGGTCCTTTCGGTCCAGGCACGGACGCCACTGGCATATCAGCTGAAGCTGGTACCAAGCACTCCTGGCCATCGCATCCACTTGAGATGATAATTGTAGGGATGAATCCAGGAGTACTCCCAAACGGCGGACTTTGTCCTTTAGGTCCTTTAGGGGAAGGACTGGATGGCAAATTTCCCTGCCTGGCCTTGGGGCACCTGTCACGAGTACCTCTGTTTTCTCTGCATTCAGCTTGAGTATGTTTTCCCTCATCCAGCCCATTACTGACTCCAGACAGTCATCCAGAGGAGAGATGCCATCCTTCGTCACTGCATCAGTGGCTCTGGCTCTGTCTGTCTGTCTGTATCTGACTCTATCTGACTCTGGCTCTGTGTGACTCTGCCTCTATCT
>NW_024820965.1:0-1838 GCF_019175285.1 Sceloporus undulatus | reverse complement strand
CTTGGCCACCAGGTCTCAGGCCCCCTGGTGACCACTTCCAAAGCCAGTGAACGAGGAAAGAGGAGAGGTCAAGCGGCACGCCATAAAGCCGACTCGCCGCTTCCCTCCCCGTCCCGCCCCCAACAGAGGCCAGGGGACATTCTTGTTGCTGTTGCTGCACCTCCAGGGCCTTGGTTTGTGTCATCGACCCTGCGCAGGTGCGCAGCCTGGAGGAAGCCTGCTCGGACCATCTGCAACGCCGCAGGAGCCCAGAAACAGGTGGGGGAAGGGCAAGGAGGAGCGTGACCAGGGGAGAGCAGCACGCCATGATAGCCCAGGAACAACTGGGGAAATGGCGAGGAGGGGTGTCACCAGGGGAGAGCAGCATGCCTTATAGCCGGCTCGCCACTTCCCTCCACGTCTCGCCCCCAACAGAGGACAGCAGACGTTGCTGTTGCTGCACCTCCAGGGCCTTGGTTTGTGTCCTCGACCCTGCGCAGTTGCACAGCCTGGAGGAAGCCTGCTGAGACCATCTGCAACGCCGCAGGAGTCCAGGAACAGCTGGGGACAAGGCCAGGAGGGGCGTGGCCAGGGTAGAGCGGCATGCCATAAAACCGGCTCGCTGCGCCCCTCTGCATCCAGCCCCCGATAGAGGCCAGCAGACATTGTTGTTGCTGTTGATGCACCTCCAGGGCCTTGGTTTGTGTCGTCGACCCTGCGCAGTTGCGCAGCCTGGAGGATGCCTGCTCGGACCATCTGCAACGCTGCAGCAGGCCAGAAAGAGCTGGGGGAAGGGCGAGGAGGGACGTGACCAGGGGAACGCGGTACGCCATAAAGCCGGCTCGCCGCTGCCCTCCACATCACGCCCCCAACAGAGGACAGCGGACATTGTTGCTTTTGCTACACCTCCAGGGCCTTGGTTTGTCTCGTCGACCCTGCGCAGTTGCGCAGCCTGGAGGATGCCTGCTTGAACCATCTGCAACGCCGCAGGAGCCCAGGAACAGTGGGGGAAAGGGCCAGGAAGGGTGTGACCATGGGAGAGCGACACACCATACCGCCGGCTAGCCGCTTCCCTCCACATCCTGCCCCCAACAGAGGACAGCGGACGTTGTTGCTGTTGCTACACCTCCAGGCCCTTGGTTTCTGTCGTCGACCCTGCGCAGTTGCAAAGTCTGGAGGATGCCTGCTCTAACCATCTGCAACGCCGCGGGAGCCCAGGAACAGCTGGGGAAAGGGCCAGGAAGGGCGTGACCATGGGAGAGAGGCACGCCATAAAGCCGGCTAGCCGCTTCCCCCCACATCCCACCCCCAACAGAGGACAGCGGACATTGTTGCTTTTAGTGCACCTCCAGGGCCTTGGTTTCTATCGTTGACCCTGGGCAGTTGCGCACCCTGGAGGATGCCTGCTCGGACCATCTGCAACGGCGCGGGAGCCCAGGAACAGCTGGGGAAAGGGCCAGGAGAGGCTTGACCAGGGGAGAGCGGCACGCCATAAAGCCGGCTCCCCGCTTCCCTCCACGTCCCGCCCCCAACAGAGGACAGCAGACATTGTTGCTTTTGCTGCACCTCCAGTGCCTTGGTTTGTCTTGTCGACCCTGCGCAGTTGCACAGCCTGGAGGATGCCTGCTCGGACTATCTGCAACGCCGCGGGAGCCCAGGAACAGCTGTGGAAAGGGCCAGGACTGGCGTGACCATGGGAGCCGCTCAGCCAAGGAAGGCAAAGGGAGGAAGGAAGAGAGAACTACATGTCCTAGCAGCCCCTGCCCACCACGCCCTTCCTGACACAACTGGCTGGGCTCCCCTAAGCGTCTGATTCCTCCCCTTCCTCCTCTTTCCTTAATCTCCTCCTTTCCTTCCTC
>NW_024820964.1:919-1838 GCF_019175285.1 Sceloporus undulatus | reverse complement strand
ATCTTGCAAAGTGTACAATTAAAGTGTACAAAACAGTAAAAAGCCACGCAAAAGACATGTATAAAGTGAGACTCTGAGCCACATTCAGCCATATATATATATAATATTTCTAATGATCTACTGGTTAATATATATATATATATATATATATATATATATATATATGTAGAGAGAGAGAGAGAGAGAGAGAGAGAGAGAGTTGGCTACTTTGTGCCACCAGAACAAGCTACTGCTATTTGAGGCAACCAGAAAAGCAAAATAGCCATACAGTATTATGTTGACTGGGCACCATCCAGAAAATTGCAAAACTTTTCTGCAGCCTTGCTTGGGTGACTCATGTTCTTCACGCTGACAAGCAAAGAGTCAGAGAGCAGGAACTCCAAAACCAACAAGCAACACTTAGCACAGAATGTACTAATTCTTCTACTAATAATTTCATCTAAATGTTGGAATGATTTTATTGCCAGTGTGAGGATTTATGATGAAATTGAGTTCTTTTAATAAAAAAAATCACGTTACTTCCAAGATGCAAATGATTCACAATTTCATAAAGAATTTTAAAACAACTTTAAAAGAATAAGCTTTACAATGTGCAGTCAAAGGCTTTTGTGGCCAGCATCCATAGTTTTTTGTGGATTTTTCGGGCTATGTGGCCATGTTCTAGAAGAGTTTCTTGTCTGCTAACTGGTGATCATTATCTACTGGGAAAGCCCCTGACTCTGAGTGGTTTCCCATTTGCATTTGCTGAGTTCTCATTTTGCCATTCTTCAGGACTGCTAGCCAAATTTTGTTCACTTTAAGGGTTTCTTCTTTCCGGTTGAAATTATCCAGATGTTTGTGGATTTCAATGGCTTCCCTGTGCATCCTGACATGGTAGTGGTTGGTATGGTCCAGAATTTCAGTGTTTTCAAACAGTATT
>NW_024820964.1:0-819 GCF_019175285.1 Sceloporus undulatus | reverse complement strand
GCTTTAAGGGTTTCTTCTTTCCGGTTGAAATTATCCAGATGTTTGTGGATTTCAATGGCTTCCCTGTGCATCCTGACATGGTAGTGGTTGGTATGGTCCAGAATTTCAGTGTTTTCAAACAGTATTTTATGCCCAGGATGGTTTGTGGCATATTCTGCTACTGCTGATTTTTCTGGCTAGCCCAGTCTGCAGTGTCTCTCGTGTTCCTTGATTCTTGTTTGCACACTGCGTTTGGTGGTCCCTATGTAGAATTGTCCGCAGCTGCATGGTATGCGGTAAACTCCTGCGGCTGTGAGAGGGTCTCTCTGGTCCTTGGCTGAGCGAAGCATTTGCTGCATTTTCTTCGTCAGTTTGTAAACCATTTGAAGGTTGTGCTTCCTCACCACTTTGCCTATTCTGCCTGTGACTCCTTTGATGTATGGTAAAAATACCTTCCCTTTTGATGGCTGCTTGTCTTCACTTCTCTGGGTTTTCTTGGGCCTGGCAGCCCTTCTGATGTCTGAGCTGGAATAACCATTAGCCTGAAGAGCCCGGTCCAGGTGCTTCAGTTCATCTTCCAAGACGTGGGGTTCACAGATGCATTTTGTCCGGTCTACCAGGGTTTTGATTGTGCTTCTTTTTTGTCGTGGGTGATGGTTGGAGTTCTTGTGCAGGTATCTGTCTGTATGTGTGGGTTTTCGGTATACTGTGTGACCCAAATGTTGGTTCGGTTTGCGGATGACTAGGACATCCAAAAATGGCATTGTTCCTTTTCTTTTTCCATAGTGAATTAGATGTTGGGGTGGATGTTGTTCTGCTGGTTTAGGAATACAGCCAGGT
>NW_024820963.1:0-1838 GCF_019175285.1 Sceloporus undulatus | reverse complement strand
AAACACAACAAGAGAAGTAACACCACTAACACAAGGCAGCTAGGGAGCAAGAAAGAAAGAAGAAAGATTCTGTGGATGCTGTGAGATCCAATCCAGGAAATACACTGTAAATCCCAGTGGCAAGAGAAAAGGCTACTACTGCCATTCAGATCCAGTTTGCCCCAAATCCTTTATGAGGCCAGAAACCCCTTTGTTAGGAAGCGAACCCCAAATATCTCAAGAAGGCTGTCTATCTCCCAAGACCCCCTCCCTCCAGGGCCTCCTTCCACTCTTCCCTCAGTCTCTCTCTCTCTCCCCTGAAGGCCTCAAACTGACAACTGCCAAGCGCTCAGGCAGAGGGAGCCATTTTGTGTTCTGGCGGCCATTTTGTGCTGCTTGTGATTGTGGGGAATAATGTTCTAGAACCTTCTCTGAGGCCTCAGTTGAACAGAGGCTCCTCTTTCTCTCCTGAGGCTCCAGAGTGAGAAGGAGGCCAGGCTCCTTGGGCCAAAAGGAATGAAGTCTGTCTCTTTGTGCCTCTGGCCCTCCATTTTGGGGGGAAGGAAGGAAGGGAGGGAGGGAGGGAGGGAGTCAGGGGGTTAGGGCCAGTGGGGAGGCTGGGCTTTGGGGGCTGGAAGAGGTAGGTGGGGAAAAAGACCCTCGCTTTGGGCCCTAGCTGGGGAGGGTCCACCGGGCCTTGCCTCCCCCTTTGGGTAAGGAGACCCCTCAGCCCCCTGGACTCACTCCTGCCACTCATTCCTAGAATGGCTGGGACTCAGAGGAGTTTCCTAGGCATTGTCACCTTCTGCCCTCCATGGCCATTGGCACTGACCTTTCTTTCCCCATTGCCTTCCCTCCCTCAGCCCTTGGACATCCTCCTCCTTCGCACTCAGAGCAACCCTTCCCTACGGCTGAGGAAACGGCCTCTGACCCGGGGAAGCTCTGGCCATAAAGGACTGCAGGAGAGGCCTTTCTGGGGCTGCAGGAATCAGGGTATTTGTACTGAAGGTAGGTCTTTATTCTTTGAGCTGAAAGAAGACCTTTGTGTAAATGTTTCAGTCCAGGATTGTGTGGAGGGACTGTAGCTGAGTGAGCCATGCTTTGCAGGCATAAAGTCCCCAATTCTGTCTCTAGCAGCATTGTCTTTCCAGAAGGTGGAGGTGAGATTTCCAGGCCCCAGACACATGGTCCTTTGTGTGGGGAATATGTATGTATGTGTTCTTTACTAGAGTTTTGTGAGGTATTTGTTTTACTGAGTTTATAAAATGAATTTACATATGTCTTCTCTTCCCAAAAATAAGCATAATCCAGGAAGCAGTCTTTAATCTTAAACCTATACATTTATAGAATTTTGTTGTATCAAGTGCAACACATTCATTGGGGTGCATTCCTTTTAAAATATACAAAAAGAAGTGAAAATGAATGTGATTTTGACAATGGGTCTGTTCAGAAACATTGCACACCAATATACATATAAAGATTTCTGGATGGCCTCAGCAAGCAGAGAGAGGAAGTGCACACCTCATGCTCTAGATATGACTGAGAGACACAAACACAGCAGTTAAACTTAGTTGAACACACTCATTTGTAATAATGAAATGATTATTTTCACCAGTGTCAAAATGGGGATGGGGGCATGATGAGGGGAGGCTGTGGATCAGATCCGTAAAGTAGTGCATATCTTATCCAGTCCAGGAGCAAGATCTTCTCTACATGGGACATAAAACAGGTCCTCCTCCTCCTCCTCCTCTACATGAAAGAGTAGTCTAATTCTCATCCGTGACTTTGAAACAGCATTTCTTCATTTAAAAAAACTGAGGTGGCATGAATCCCTAGAGATTAGACCCATTGAACCCATA
>NW_024820962.1:0-1839 GCF_019175285.1 Sceloporus undulatus | reverse complement strand
TTTAAATGCGCCATCTCATCATTTGAAGACTTCTCTTTCTCATTAATAATTTTCTGCTGAACATGTGAACTGATTATAGTTTTTTTTAAAAAGTATTATATGCAAGGTTTACCTCTGATACTGAGTTTGTGTTTGTTGTTTCACAGACATTGTGGCCATCAATTTACCATCCTGAAATGATAAAGATATGTGAATTAATCTGTACATCTCCTTCATGCCATGGAATTTCACATAAATTTGCTTCAAAGTCAATATAACTTTCATGCCTAATACTACAAACCCTATGCTATATCACCATACACAGCCTTAAATTTATTTTATTGGAGAATTAATCATATACCTATAGCTGTGACTGATCAATAATCTATAATTATTCATTAACTCTATTTATACCCACCTTTCCTCCAGAGTTCGCAAAACAAAATGCATGGCTTTATTGTGTCGCCCCCCCCCCCCCCCCCCGGTTCTTCTATCTTTATTCATTTTCATACATTTTCATTTCCACATAGTGTCCTTTTACACATTTGTCAGCACAATACTACTTTCATTTATCTCCCTCTTTACATAACTTCAATTTTTCTATTCCAATTACTTCACATCATATCCCCATATTTATACAACCTTTATAAATTATTATAATGTGCTACTCCTATATGAGTGAACCTTTATCTTCCATTCATCTTCCTATTCATTCAGTCTTCTGACATCTCTTAATGGTATTATAGCTTTATATAGTACAAGCTATATAAAAGCCTATGGTATGAATGTATTAGTCTAAATCTAGATTTAAATATGTATATTTAACAGTACTCTGTTAGTCATTATATCTTTTCTTAATTCTTTCTTTCTTCCAATCTTTTCCTAAAACTCACTTCCTTAATTTCCTTTCCATCTTTTTCTTCCTACTTAACTCTTACTTCCACTCCTTTCACTTCTTCCGCTTTCTTCCCTTCCTTAACTTTTCTTTCTCCACCTTTCTTCCTTCTTGTCTTCTCACCCTTCATCTTATCTTCATACTCTTACTCTTACCTTCTACTACTTACTTTTACCTTCCTATCTTTAATGTCCTCTTTTTCTTTATTATAATTCCATTCATGGATCTCAGCACATTGTATTCTACACCCTTAACTTTCTCTTTCCTTCTTTAATAAAATTTGCATTTGTCCTTTTTCTGCTGTTATTGATATTGTTATTTTTGTTGATAATGTTGATGATATTATTTTTCTTTATTATATCTGTTATTTGACTTCCATTATTTGACAGGTAGCATATCAGAACTTTATTTTCACCCATTTCCATTTGATCCTATTTTGCTGACTTCTGATTCTCTTGTATTTGATTCTCTTGATTTTGTTTACTGTAGTTTAAATTTGTTTTATAGTTTTTAGTTTGTTTCATGTTTTCCAATTTTTAATCATTTTATCTGATGTTTATAATTAATTTAATATTAATAAAATTAATGCATCTTATGTCTATAATTAATCTAATTAATGTAGTGTGTCTTTATTTTCATTAATTTTTATTTTATTTTATTTTAAACCATGACCTGTATCGTAACCTTTGCAGTGAGTGGGAATTTTAAAATAGCCCTAGACCAATCTACATGACAATGTAACCAGTACACCACACTGATTTTCTGTCTACTGGATAATTCAACACAAAACATATGTAATATGAAAAGAGAGTACAGTCATCCTTCCATATTTGCGGCTTTGATATTTGCGGCTTTGATTATTCACGGATTTCATTAATATGTTCTCTCTAGGACTGTCTAGATCCTCCAGTGCAACTCTGTGGTCAACTTTAACTAAAAGTTGCACTGAAAGACCATTTGTAGCT
>NW_024820961.1:0-1839 GCF_019175285.1 Sceloporus undulatus | reverse complement strand
AAGTTGTGACAAAAAACCCACAAGACAGCGGTGGGTGGGCGGGGGAAGCTGCTCCGGTCTTCCTCCCTTCCAGCTTGGCTCCGCTCTGTGCGAAGCCAAGCGCCGACTGAGGGGACAGGGCCGACAACGCGGCCTTTAAAGGCCTAGGCCCCGCCCCCTCCAACGTGTAGTGCGGGGCTCCTCCCCCAGGGCAGCCCAACCAATGAGCTGCCCTGGAGGACCGGAAGCCCCACACCACAAAGTCCAGCTCCCAGAGCGTCGCGGGGCGGAAGGGCCGCCCCTTCCGCCCCGCGCACCGGAAGGGAGCCGGGCAAGCCCCAGAGCATTCTGGGGCTTGTAGTTTTATTGCCGATTCTTCGGCAAAAAGGCCTGCCCCCGCAGCGGGGCGGCCTGTATTTGCATGTGGGGATGAACTAACCACAATCCATGCGGGATTTGCAGCATAGAGAGAGGCATTTAGAAATGCAACCAAGAGAGACCTAGTGCCTCCCAAACTACACATCCCACCATTTCATAGCATGTAGGCATTAAAACTCAAAACAGAAATAGTGCTGTAACAGTGTAGTGTGAAAGAACCCTTTGATTCCACTTTATCTGTTTAGACTACATCTTACGGGATCCTGGGATTTGTAGTGTAGTCGGCACTAGAACTTTCTTGCAGAAAACTCCAAGTATCCCTTCCAAATGTGCAAAGCCTGAGGGATTCCCTACATTGTTGTCATATCAGTTAAAGTAGAATCCTTGTGGTGTAATTCTCTGGGCATCAGACCAAAGGAACCATTTCATAGGACCTGTTGAAATCACATTCCTGTTGGAGTACTCTGCAAACACAGCCAATAACTTCAAGAGGCTGAGAGGACTGTCCCTTTCTCTTCCTGACAGACCCTGAAACCAATCCTAGCCAGTTCCATCAGGGCTAGCCTGCAAGAAGAAACTCTTCCGTCTATAACTCTCGTCTTCCGGCCTGCGAAGGAGTTGACCAGGCAGGCCGAGCTCCATCAGGGCTAGCCTGGAAGAAGAGACTCCTCCCTCCATAACTGCCATCTTCTGGCCTGCAACAAATTCCAGCCCCCCATCTGTCCAAAGGAGGGCAACTAAAATGTTGAAGGGTCTGGAAGGCTGAGAGAGTGAGGCTTGCCCAAGGCTTCAGTCCTTTTGAAAGCCTTTTTGCTTTGTCTTCTAGAAGGTGTTGCTTCTTGCACTGAAGAATGAGAGGAACCTTGTGTCAACCAAAAGGTTAACATTCTCTGGAGTTATGTCTGATAATATGTATATATAGGATTGCAATACCTGTTCATTTATTAAAAGTTTTATAGTGCATCCCATATCATAGAATCTCATAGCTATGTCTCTTAATAGCAGTTAACCACATTAAAGAGTATATAAAACAAAAACATGAAACAAGCTGGACAAGGAAACTGTTACATGGATTTGTAATTGGTTGACTGGCCAAACCCAAAGGGTGCTCAACTATGGCTCCTTTTCATCCTGGAGAGAAGTGACCAGTGGGGTGTTCAGTGGGGTTCTGTCCAGGGCCCAGTGCTATTCAACATCTTTATCAATGACTTGGATGACAGGCTTGGGGCCACACTTATCAAATTTGCAGATGGCACCAAAAGGGATCTTAAATTTGGCATCCTTCGTCGCATCATCCTGTCTTGAATGCTGTTTAACATCTACATGAAACCGCCTGGAGAGATCATCCGGAGGTATGGGATGGGGTTTTATCAGTACGCTTATGACATCCAATATCTCTCCATGCCCCAGACTTCAGCGTCAACTAAGGAAGGTATCTCCCCTCTGAATGAATGTCTTGAGGGAGTAATGGGCAAGATGAGG
>NW_024820960.1:0-1839 GCF_019175285.1 Sceloporus undulatus | reverse complement strand
AATATTCCAGGTGCGGCCTGACCAGAGCAGAATAGAGTGGCACTATTACTTCCCTTGATCTAGACACTATACTTCTATTGATGCAGCCTAAAATTGCATTGGTCTTGTTAGCTGCCTCATCGCACTGTTGACTCATGTTCAATTTGTGGTCTACTTGGACTCCTAGATCCCTTTCACATGTAGTCTCATTCACTCAGATGTTACCCATTCTATATCTGTTCATTTCATTTTTCCGCCCTAAGTGCAGTACCTTACATTTCTCCGTGTTGAAATTCATTTTGTTAGCTTTGGCCCAGCTTTCTAATCTATTAAGGTCATTCTGAAGTTTGATCCTGTCCTCTGGGGTATTACGTACTCCTAATTTGGTGTCATCTGAAAATTTGATAAGTATACCCCCAATTTTGTCCTCCAAGTCATTGATAAAAATGGTGAAGAGCACTGGGCCCAGGACAGAGCCCTGTGGGACCCCACTAGTCACTTCTCTCCAGGATGAAAAGGAGCCATTGTTGAGTACCCTTTGGGTTCATCTGGTCAATCAATTACAAATCCATGTAACAGTTACATTGTCTAGCCCACATTTTACAAGCTTGTTTGCAAGAATGTCATGGGGAACTCTGTCAAAACCCTTACTGAAATCAAGATATACTACATCCACAACATTCCCTTCACCAAACAAGCTGGTAAGAGATTACATTTGTCTGGCATGACTTATTTCTCTGAAACTCGTGTTGACTTTTTGTGATTATGGCATTGCTTTCTAGATGTTCACAGACTCTCTCTTTAATGATCTGCTCTAGAATCTTTCCTGGTATAATGTTAGACTAACTGGAGGATAATTGTTGGGATCCTCTTTTTCCCCCTTTTTGAAGATGGGGACAATGTCTGCTGGGACTTCTCCTGTTCTCCAGGAGTTTTCAAAGATTATTGCCAATGGCTCCGATGTTACATTTGCCAATTCGTTTAATACCCTTGGATGTAGTTCATCTGGTCCTGGAGATTTATATTAGTTTAGATTGACCAGATATTCCTGTACTATCTCCTTATTTATTCTATGCTGAAATTTCCCTATTCTGTCCTCTGATCCATTATCCTCAGGTTGAGCATCCTTTTCCTTTTCTGAGAAGACTGAGGCAAAGAAGGTCCCCTGTTAGCATTTTGCCATCTTCTCCATGCAGTGGTCCTACCATTTCCTTCTTCTTCCTTTTGGTGGGGGACATATCCAAAGTTCCAATAAGTTCCAAGGCTGTTCAGTGTAAGTGTTTACATAGTTGAGTTGCTGGTTAAGTTCTACCTTAAGCAGTACTCCAGAGCACTGAGACTTATCTATTCCTTTGAGTGAACAAACAAGTAGGCTCATAGAATCATAGAGCTGGAGCAAACAAGAAGGGTCATCCAATCCAGCCCCATTCTACCATACAAGAACACAGAATCAAAGCACCTCTGACAGATGGCCATCCAGCCTCTGTTTAAAAACCCCCAAAGAAGGAGACTCAATCACTCTCCAAGGGAGTGTGTTCCACTGTTGAACATCTCTTACTGTCAGGAAGTTCCTCTTAATATTAGGTGGAATCTGTTTTCCTGTAGTTTGTATCCATTGGTCCAGGTATTATTCTCTCAAGCAGCAGAAAACAAGCTTGCTCCAGCCTCACTATTACACTCCTTCAAATAGGGGGGTATCATATCACTTCTTATACACCATACAGCAGAGCCCAGAAGATAGACTTTGCAAGTAGTTGACCTGAGCTGGATCATATTGAGGAAGCAGAAAGAGGCTCACTTCTCTTTAATGGATCCAGTTGGCATGATGCCTTGCAGAAAGAAATGAAGGTGCCTTGCTTA
>NW_024820959.1:0-1839 GCF_019175285.1 Sceloporus undulatus | reverse complement strand
TGTGTGTGTGTGTGTGTGATTGTGTGTCTGTGTGTACACAAACTCTGGGTATAAAGTCAGTAACCTCACCCCTTTCCCTTGCTATTAGTTCCTAGCAGAGTACACACAAACTCATTAACGTATGTACACAAACATACACACACACACACACACACACACACAACTATTAGTTCCTTGCAGATATGAAAATAAGTGTGTGTGTATATGTGTGTGTGTACACACGTTACTGACTTTATACACCGAATGTTTGTGTCTACACACACATACAATCACACCTAATACACACACACACACACACACACACATATATATATATATATTTCTCTACAAGGAACTAATAGTTAGCAAGGAAAAGGGGTGAAGTTACTGACTTTATACCCCGAGTTTGTGTGTGTGTGTGTGTGTGTATTCTCTACAAGGAACTAATAGTTAGCAAAGATCAGGCGTTAAGTTAACTTACTTTATACCTGGAGGTTGTGTGTAGACAAACACACACATGCACACAATATATATGTGTACACACACACACACACACACATAAACTCGTGGTATAAAGTCAGTTAGCTTCACATATATCTGCCCTACAAGGAACTAATAGTTAGCAAGGTACAAGGGTGACGTTACTGACTTTATACATCGTGTGAGTGTGTGTTTGTGTTGTTTTCCACCTCCCCCTCCCCAAAAAGACAAGATTTGGGGGGGGGGGGGAATGACCTCCTACTGTTTCAAAAGAACCCCAAGAAACGCCAACCCTCAGAAGAAATCCAAGGGATAAGCCTTGGAAAACGGAAAAGCAACGCAGGACGTTTTTGGGGGGCGTTAAAAACGCGTTCCGATGGAAAGTTCCCTTGGATGGATCGGAGGTCAGATCATCCTTGGCCAGAATTAGCTTTCCATTCCCTTCCTTTAAAACGTGAAAAGTACGTTGGAGATATTTATTTGCAGTTTGCTCTTAATTCATGCTCTTAATTCACAAACGCGTTTCTCACGTTTCGGACAAACAGAGGCTTCTTGGAAGACGTTGTTTACTTGTCTTCATTGCAGCACGGAAATGTCTTTCTATGCACCTTAAGCAATTATTATTATTATTATTATTATTATTATTATTAGGTCCATCTGGAAATGCATCTCGTGGTAATAATATGCTCATAGTTCTATACACCTTCCACAAGTTTGATTATTATTACTATTATTATTATTATCACTATTATTATGATTGGATCCATCTGGAAATGCATCTAACGATAGCAATATGTTCATGTTTCTATATACTTTCAACCACTTTGGTTATTATCATGATTATTATTATTAGAGCCATCTGGAAATGCATCTAATGAAAATAATATGTTGATATTTCTATACACCTTTTACAAGTTTGATTATTATGATCACCATTATTATTATTATTATTATTTATCATTATTAGATCCATCTCTAAATGCATCTAATAATAATATCAGTATATATATATTTATATGCCTTCCACCACTTCGATGATGATGATTATTATTTTTAGGTCCATCTGGAAATGAATCTAATAATAATAAAAATAATAATAATAGTGTTTATATTTTTATACACCTTCAACAACTTTGGTGATGATGATGATGATGATGATTAAATCCATCTGGAAATGGATCTAACGAGAATAACAACAACAACAACGTCAACAACATATTTCGATACATCTTGAACAACTTTGATGATGATGATGATGATGATTAGATCCATTTGGAAATGGATCTAATAATAATAATAATAATAATAATAATAGCATATGCCTTAAAAACTTTGATGATGATGATGATGATGATGATGATGATGATGATGATGATGATG
>NW_024820958.1:637-1839 GCF_019175285.1 Sceloporus undulatus | reverse complement strand
ATCCAGTTATCTTTTGAAGCCAGGCCATCACCATGGAGAAAAATGGGTACATCTTTTACCCAGTGTGATGTGTTTACCTCCCACTTCATGGAAAAAAATGACCCACATTTCCCATGACAGATGTGCTTCCATTTTAAATATAGATGATCATGTGTTTTATAAAGCTGGCAGAAAAGGTTTCACCAAGGAATATGGGTTGCTGTGGAAACATGGCAGCAGTGTGAGTGAGTTTTCTTGACACACCTTGTGGAGCTATGCTCAAGTTCCATCTAATAGCCACTGCACTGCCAAGCAAATCTTTTGTGCAAATCTTCTTTATATAATATGGTTAGATCCACTAGCTTAAAGCCCAAATAAGATTTAGAGAATGTAAAGATTTAGATAATGGTGCAGAGAATTTGAATTTCAAGAAGGCAATTGTCCATAAATTAGATATTTATCTGAGTTGGTGAAATCCACACAAGAGACTATGAACCCATCAAACAGTTAGGCCACATTATCATCCCATTTGTGTGAGTCACTTACTAGAGAATCTGAGGCCCGTTACAAATGGGCAAAAAGTACGTGCTCGGCACGTACTAGGGTTAGAAAGGGGTGTCCTTTCCAGACGTGCTCGGTGCGTACAAAATGGCGGCTCCCATTCTACATGGGTGCCGCCATCTTGATGTCACAGACGCCTAGTGTCTGCAAGTCGTGCGATAGAAGTGATGTCACGAGTACGTCATTGGCCACTTGCGGCGCTATTTCCCCTGCGCAAAAAGAAGCTGCATTTTGCAGCTTCTTTTTCATTGCATCTGGGAATCGCGTGGTTTGTCCACTGTGGTTCCTGGACGCAGCAACCAGTGGCGCCGACAGAGCGCCCTTTTTGGGTGCTCTGTAAAGTGCCTGAGTCTCTTTTAAATCTTATTTTCTAATTTTATTTTACCTGTTTTTTGTTTGGGGTTTTTTTTTTTTTTTTGCCAACTGTTGCTTCATCTCCAAATGTCCACTATGAGAAAAGCTTCTGACTGAGTGATTGCCCAGTATATTCTTGAAGCATGATATGGCGGGTTTCTTCAATAATCAAAATCATAATTTTTGCCTAAGCATATCCTTGAAAACACACTTGTAGTTTCAAATGTTCAAGGTGTGTCTACAGCAGTGCTTCTCAATTATTTTCTGTCATGCCCACCCTAGGAAGAAGAAAACATTTCGCGCCCCCC
>NW_024820958.1:0-537 GCF_019175285.1 Sceloporus undulatus | reverse complement strand
CCCCCCCTGGGGGGCCCGCCCCACTATTTGAGAAGTACTGGTCTACAGTTAAGGCACACGCCTTGATTTCTAGAAAGGGAGACTATGGCCCCGAACAGACAGGCCAAAATAAAGCTGCTTCGGGTCACTTTGGAAGTATGCTGTTTAAATGTCACACGCATCTTAAGAGGCTGGAAGCTGCGCCAAAGCTGCGCTCCAATCGTTAGGGCTGGATCGTGCCATTGGCGTGGCCTCTGGCCTCTTAGGATGCATGCATCATTTAAACAGCATACCTCCAAAATTACCTGAAGCAACTTTATTTTGGCCTGTCTGTTCAGGCCCAATGTTACTTTAAAACAGGGATCGGAACCATGTGCCCTCCTCTGATGTTGCTGGACTACAATTCCAAGAATTCCAGTGTACTGGCTGTGCTCCATAGGACAGATGGGAACTGTAATACTACCCCTGGTTATACCATCCCTGGTTCAAGATGAACTAGTATCAGTACAGTCATCATTAGTTTAGATCACTAGAGTTCTTTCAAGACATTCATTTTTT
>NW_024820957.1:0-1839 GCF_019175285.1 Sceloporus undulatus | reverse complement strand
TGACTCTGTGATTGAGACATCTCCAAGACCCTTGTCCTCCACTGTTTTGCTTAGTTTCTGTGAATTCATACCCCTGGCCTTCTTAACAGAGCCCGTCCATCTAGCATGCGGCCTTCCTCTCCCTCTACTTCCCTCCACCTGACTTAACATTATTGTTTTTTCCAGTGAGACATGCTTTCTCATGATGTGCCTGAAGTATGACAACCTCAGTTTTGTCATCTTGACTTCCAGGGAGATTTCTGGGTTGATCTGCTCTAGGACCCATTTGTCTGTCTTTTTGGCCGTCCATGGGATCCTCAGCACTCTCCTCCAGCACCACATCTCAAATGAATTGACTCTCCTTCTATCTTCTTTCTTAACCGTCCAGCTCTCATATCCAAACAGTGGGAAAAGAAGGCCATAGTTGATTCTGGGCACACAGGAAGCCAATCTCCAGTGGCACCTTTGCCTCCCTGACACTTTGGGTTATATATCCAGGGCATGATGGGATTTGCAATCCAACCACAAAAGATTCTGGGTATTCCTATTTCCCCCTGTTTCTCTGTTTCCTGCAGGGAGGTCCTGGGCAATGGCTCTTGGTGGGCTGTCCTGATGGCCTTCAGTGGCCTGCCAGCCCTGGCCCAGTTCCTAATCCTCCTGTTCTTCCCAGCATCCCCTCTGCACGTCCTCCTTCACCAAGGAGACAAGGAAGCATGCAGGAAAGGTAAGGGCTGGAGGGAGGGGCATCCATCCTGTGAGGGTGATCCCATGGATGACCCCTGAGGATGACCTTTCCCTCTCTTTGGTCTCCTTCCCAGCCATGAGATCCCTCTGGGGAATCCCTTTTATTTGAATCAAATATTGATTTCCAATTAATATAGGCAGTTTACAGACTGCCCCTTTGGGGCAGCCTGTTCCCGCCCCTTTCCCCGCCGGATCGGGGCCTCAGCTGCCACAGCGGGAGCCTCTGAGACCCTGATCCGCCACTTTCCAGGCCGCGAGGAAGCGGCAAAAGGCTGCTTCCCCGCTGCCTGGAAAGGGGTGTCCTTGGGGCAGCGGGGACAAAAAGAAAGGGGCCACTTGGCCCCTTTCTGCTTTGTGTTGCTGGCGACGCAAAGCTGGAAGGAGCTCTATTTCGGAGTTCCTTCTGGCGCCGCGGAAAGGGCACCCCAGGCCGCTCCGTTTGGAGGTGGTGCAATCGTGACGTCCCAATGGTTTTATCTTTATTTATCCTTAGACCTGAAATATTTTCAAATTCCAACAAATACTTATTTAATGTTTCCAGATTTTCTAATGGCTCTACTAGAGTTAAAGCTAAGTCATCGGCAAATGCCCTGATCTTAAATTCTTTCTTTTTAATTTTGATTCCTTTAATTTCTTTCTTGTTTCTTAGATTTCCAATTAGCAATTCAATCACACATATGAATAAAAGCAGAGATAACCATTTGTGTCTTTCAAAACTGTTTTTCTGTTGGTTTTTTTAGCTGTCAATGGATCGCTGAGTACTTGGGCGGCTAGGCATCATTGTGATTGGAAGAGGGGATGAAGAGGAGAAGGAAGAGGAAGAAGAAGAAGAAGTGGGGAAGAAGAGGGGGCTGGCTTGGTAGCTAGAGAATTGGAGGAGACAGATTGGCCATGCAAACCCACTGGGAGACCTTGGGCAAGACACACTCTCTCAGCCTCTCAGGAGAAAGTAAAGGCAACCCCCCACCCTGAAGAAACTATGGACGTTATCACATGGGAGGAATTTCTCTTAATTTCGAATGAAAAGAAAGTGGGGCCAGAATGCATTCACGTGAATTTCCTAGTTCAGAAGAAGAGGAAGAAGAGGAAGAGGTAGGGATGCCATAACCCGGTGGC
>NW_024820956.1:0-1839 GCF_019175285.1 Sceloporus undulatus | reverse complement strand
AAAATCAACAGGAGAATCATTCAGCTCACTTGTTGATGAGGTTGTTTGGAAAGAAAATAGATAGTGAGATGTCTGTGAATCATTTTATGGTATATGCCTCATGGGGGTGATTTGTATGCTAATTAAAAACCAAGTAGATGTTCCTGCTTCAGTAAACATGGTTTAAATAACTAAGACTTATATAAGAAAAAGTATCTTAATTTGCTAACTATGAACAATTTAAATCAATTCAGCTTAAAGTAGGTTCTTCACTAGGGTTTTCCATACTCTCCAATAATGTTGCAGGAATGGATACAGAACTGATGGATCAAAAATCAATAGAAGAGTCTAGATTATGTTTACCAAACAGAATATTACCAGAGCAGAATATTTGCATTTTTTACAAGCCCTTCACACCAGATCTTAAAGCTCTGCAAGTTGTTCATTGGAGTAACCTTCCCATGAATATTTAGCATAGGAAAAATCACACAGGTAGATACTATTTAGAATATTTCAAATAGGTTATGTGATAATTAGGATTGAACCTATCTGTGTTCATTTGTGTTGGTTCCTCATTGAGGAAAAGCAAAGAAAAAAGCATTGGCTCCATTCTGAGGTGATCCACCTTCTCTTTTTCCATCTATCTGGGGTGAATTTTATGAACCTATTTATAATGTTTTGCTCTGTTCTTCTTGAAACAATTTTTCTCTTACTTTCCCTCTTTCCCTTCACAAGCCCCAGTCTCATTTTTCACACACTGACATTTAATCTTATTGGCTGTTGCTTTTTCTTTTTTTAAGTAAAGACTTTAAAAGGAGGCATCTGGACATGGAATTAGTGAGATTATAACAGAATGAGACGAGGAACCCCTTAGTGGCCAAGTCTGCCAATCTTCTCTTTGGCTTCAAATGGTATAACAGGCCTCCAGTGTTCTCATCATTCATTGCATCTAGTTCTCATCTTTCATTGCATGGAGTGAGGGTATTTCTCTTATGAAAAGCAAAGAGGACTGGTAACATCCATTAGAAAGGATGCAGAGAAGAGACAAAGACTGCTGCCACATTGCAGAAGTAATGCAGTTTGACATCATTTTAAGCATCATGGCTCCATCCTATAGAATTCTAGGATTTGTAGTTTGTTGTTGCACCAGAGCTCTTTGACAGAGAAGGCTAAATATCTCACAAAACTGCATATCCTCAAATTCCATAGTATTGATGAATGGCAGTTAAAATGATATCAAACTGCATTAATTCTGCAGCATAGATGTAGCTAAGGCCTCATGGTGTTGAAAAAGACGAGCATTTCACCTATGCATAGGGTCCACTTTTCCCATGTAGCTGCCATGGAATGGAAGGCAGATATCGTGTAGCAGCAAGTCACCAATTATTGTTATGTTTATCTTTATATTTATTTGTATCCCACTCTTTTCCCAGGACTGGGATTCAGAGCGGCTTCACGGAATTAAAAACAGTACAATAAAAACTTTTTTTTTTAAAAAAAAAGTGGGCATCCCATGAAAATCCCATACATCTATCTCCCAAATTTTGATTCGCTTTTGTAAATGTTATCAAAGGTGTATAGTGGCTATTTTTAGAGAAATGCCTCTCATATTGATACAAGTATGGTAATTTTAAAAGGCATCTCAAGGTCTGAATAAAATTGTTTTTATTTTAGTGACCTCATAAGCTTTTGAGGAAAAGAAGCTAAGTTGGGAGCAAATGTTTCTTTGACTCATGAAAGACTTTCTCCTCACTTCTGTATCGTATTTGTATTACCCATATGTAGTGAGTGTGGCTTCTGCCAACAGGGGGGCAGGGTTAAGAACTATTCTTATAAATTACGGGCTTATGCAGATGATGT
>NW_024820955.1:0-1839 GCF_019175285.1 Sceloporus undulatus | reverse complement strand
ATGCCAGCCCCTACTTTTCTTCACATAGTAGCTTAGGTATGGGTCCAAGCCCTTCAGAATATCTAAATAGCAGGCCTTAGACTAACCTCCTCTGCTTGTGGAAGGACGAGGAGATAAAATAAAGCTGGGGCAAACTCAGTGCTCATCCTGGCAAACCAGGATTTGCAAACATGGGTTCTACCTTTAGAGATGCTTGCCCCTTACCATTGCCCCCCCCCCCCCCCCCGTCATGCTTTCATGTGTTGTGTCTGTCAGCATTAACCAAGTTCTGGGTTAACTGGGTTTTGCAGACACTGCAACCTGCTTATGATGGGACTTGGCTAATGTTTGAATCAGTTTTATTCCTTTATTGCTTTGGTTCCCATACTCTCCTTCAGAGGAGCTCAGCTTAGCAGAACGCCCATGTAGAAACACAGTTTAGAAGTCACTATTCTAAACAGTCAAATCACTTCTAGATTATACAATACAGAAACCCCCAAAATAAAAACAGGAAGCAGCAGAGACACTTGCTACCCCTCTGAAAGCATATATTTATATGAAAGATGGTATGAAGCAGGGATCACTGGGTTTCTGCTAGAAGAGAATGTCATAATGTGTGATAGCCCCATAGGCCCTGCCATGTTATGGCACCACAATCAGAACCTCTTCTACACAACACAGGAAACTGTGGTTAAGGCAACCAGGATTGGTTAAGGATTAGGAAAGCAGACCCACTGGGAACTCAGTCCTGGTTTTCACTGTAATTTGCAGGGAGCCAGAGTCATGTTTGCTCTGAATTACAATTCTTTGCCCAACTTTGTCCTTGTTAGCCTCTTAATGCCTGCAGAGCCCTCTGTCCACCAATCTGAGCTCACCTGGTATCTGTTTGTATTGGCCTGTTTTTTTCTGTTTTGATGAGTGTGGATTTGAAAATACAAACTTTTCAAAATATGAGTATAAAATACAGATTAAAAAAACCCTGATGAATATATGATTGTTAGAATGTCTTAGAGAAATAATCTTCCCCATCTTGTCTTTAATATCTCTTAACTCAGGCGCGTCAACGTCTACCCCATGCCCGGGTTCTCGCCTAGCACTATCACATATGTCGGGGCAGCTACCTCAGATTTTGAACTCCCAGTCCTTGGGTCTGTCAGTTGAGCATCAGCAGGTAATGCAGCATATTCCATGGCATACAGATGTGGGTTGGGATACTTTCTGCTGAAGAGAGGTGGATGATGGGGGTTGTTGTTGGGAGTACTAACGATGGAGCTTTGGAGCCACTGAGAGTGCGAAGGAGACCCCTGCCTCAACCTCAGTCTTGGGTGTAGGATTTGGAATGGAGAGTTGGTAGATACATTTGTTGGATCACTGAGAACAGGCAGCTTGCTGGATCCAGTTGTCTTTGTGGGATTCCTTTCCTCCATAGCCACAACTTTCCTGTCACCAAAGCCAGCAGGTTTTCTTTAAAATGTCACCGTCTCAACCCAAGGGCACCTGTGACCATGGCCATCTGATTGCTGCCAGCTATGCCTTCCCTGACATTGGAAATCCCAGCCACAATCCCCCCCCTCTCTCCAGTTAAAAGGTTTTCACCAGCAAGAATTCAGTAGAGGTCACGCAGCAAGACTGGGCAACCTGTGGCCTGTATGTATACTCTGTTTTCAGCCCCTGGAGCTTTCTCAGACTACAACAGCGCAGTTGCAAAGTGTTACACTGCTTGGGACATGCTACATTATCAAGCGATGCTGATTCCTAGGTTCTTGAAGAGAATCACTTGATGGTCCAAAACTCCAGTCAGTGAAACTTGGTAGACACTGAAGCTGAGCAGGACTGTGCTCCAGGAAGTGTGTTTCTCCT
>NW_024820954.1:0-1839 GCF_019175285.1 Sceloporus undulatus | reverse complement strand
GTATCATAGGCAATAGCTGCCGCATCACCAGCGAATTCCTTGGCCCTAAGGACATTTAACAAATGGCTATCAAGCTGCCAAGCCCGTTCGGGGAAGGCCATAGCAATGACTGCCCTGAAGACGGTGAAGCCTTCTAGCCAATTATCAAAATTGCGATCAATAGAAAGGGCAAGGGCACTCTTACATTTGCCCTTGGAGGAGGTGACCGCAAGAGCTTCTTGACCAGTGGGAGGAAGCAAACAAAAAAATCAACAAAACAGCCCCTGAGAATGATCTTCCTAGTTTTGCGTGGTAGATGAGGGCCAAGAGGGCACTCACCAGGTGCGCACACCAGAAACCCAACAGCTTGTTGGTCAAACCAAACCCCTTGAAGACCGGGGCACCAAGCACGCCATTTAATGGCCCATCGTGGCAAGCCTGGACCATAGCATGATCAACCCAATAGCTATCCCTGCCAGTTGGAAGAGAGGCGATGGCTGACTCTTGTGTCCGCTGATTTGCATGAGCAAGCCAAGCTCGTTGACGCCTTTTCTTGGCCTTGCGTTTTTTCTTGCGCCTCTTACGCCTACTAGTCGCATCTACGTTGCAGGTTTCATCGACATCCGAGCTGGAAGACGATGACGAAGTCGAATCACTGGAGCTGTTGGATGACAAAACCAATAATAAAATTGCAAATTTTCTGGGAGGAGAGACAAATGAAAAGCCTTATCAACTGCCGTCCATAAAAAGGAACAAAAAAGGGAAACCAACTGACCCCAACCTGCTGGCGTTCAGAGGCGGTCTCCCATCCAATGCTCTCCAGGGCTGACCCTCAAGGCCTCCCAGACAGGCAAAAATAGTTTGGTGCCTCCAGGGGAAAACGTCCCCGCAATTGGCACCCTGCTGAGCAATGCCCCCCCCCTCAAGCGGGGGGGGGGGGGGGGAAGGGCTGTGGCCCAATCAAAATGGCAGCCACAGCACAGAGAAATTGGGAGCACTCTCCCGCTATCCAAAATGGCCACCGCACATGGAGAGCCCCAGGAGTTCGGCTCTGTCCCACCAGAGCCAAGCAGCAAATGGCGATGAGTGCCAAGCAGCGTGGCCTTAAATAGGCCAATACAGGTGCGGGTGGGGTCAGGAATGGAGTCACCCCTCCCCCAGAGCAGCCGACCAATCAGCCGCCCTGAAGGACCGGGGCAACCACAGAGAGGGGCTGTCTGCCTCCCAGAGAGACCCTCTGGAGGCGGAAGTCCCTCCCTTTCCCTCCCTGGCCACCAATCACAGGGCAGCGCGCCCCAGCAAAGCATGCTGGGGTGCGCCAGGAGCCCTGTGTCGCTGGCCCTGACGGCAATACGGCCTGCCCACTTAGTCGGGCGGCCGCATTTGAGGGCAGTTAAGACACAGATACACACACACACATGCACGCTATGCAAAATAACTGATAGTTTCAATGCAGGCATGGTAATTCCTGTTCTGTTGGTGTATGGAATTAGACCAAAACATACATAAACAGGAAATGTATAGTATCCATAAATATATTAAGAAGGATAGGATGCCTACTTCAGGTAGCAGAGGCTGGGGCTGCATGTGGGGTGGGTCCAGCAATCAGGCATTGGAGACCAAAGCCTACCCTGCCTCACCTAAATTAGACTGCTGTCCTTAGATGCAGTAAAAGTCCCTATCCCACCATCAGAGGCCCAGTACAGATGAAGAGAAAGGGGTGGCCAGAGGCCACCCCTTTCTTTTCCATATCGTTGTCGTGGCAACTATACAGCCACGACAATGATCCAAAGAAAAAAGGAGCTCCGAAATGGAGCTCCTTGCCACGATGCCGCCAAGGTACCATTTTTGCTCTGGGGC
>NW_024820953.1:0-1839 GCF_019175285.1 Sceloporus undulatus | reverse complement strand
TCCATATGATATCTGGGATTGTAAATTAATAATTAGTATTACAAAATAAATCAAAGCATGACCAGTCCTCTTTAGTTTTCTCAACTGGTTTATCCCTCATGATTGCGGTTAAAATGTCCAATCCCTTTGCTTCTCTTAGTTTAATTATCCTCTATTTTAGGAATTTGGATGTTTTTCCAATACTGTACAAAATTAGTCCGGGAAATCTTTTAGCTACTTCCTTTTCCACTTTACATGTCATATTGAGCAAAAAGATCAAAGGGTTTAAAGGTATTTCTTCCTGTAAATGCCATCAAAGAAAATGCCATCAAAGAAAACCATTATCCTGAAACATGGAAGCAAGCTAATATAACTTTGCTGTTAAAAGAAGATAGTGATGCAACTGAGGTAAAGAGCTACTGTATAGGCTAATTTCCTTATTAAATATGGATTATAAATTATTTT
Source organism: Sceloporus undulatus (assembly GCF_019175285.1). Taxonomy (NCBI): domain Eukaryota; kingdom Metazoa; phylum Chordata; class Lepidosauria; order Squamata; family Phrynosomatidae; genus Sceloporus; species Sceloporus undulatus. The sequence continues at coordinate 1,395 of NW_024820953.1, read as the reverse complement.
CTATGATTTTGGCCCATAGACTCAAAAAAGTTCTTAAACACTGGATTCATAAGGACAAGTCAGTGATAACATACAAAACATCTGAAATATAATTGAATATTTTCAAAGGCACAAAGAAAAAAACACTTCTCTTTTTAGAAAAGGCCTTCAATAACATAGGATGGGATATATTATTTGTGACACTTGAAAAATGGAAATAGGAGCTTTTGATTTAAGATGGATAAAGGCAACGTATAAAGATCAAAGAGCCAAACTAACTGTTAACTATAAAAAAACAGAGGAATTTAAAGTTTCTAAAGGTACACAGCAAGCTTTCCCACTATCACCCCTTTTGTTCATTCTGATCCTTGAAGCACTGAATAATAGGATAAGATTAGAAAATAAGATCAATGGAATAAATATTAAAAACAACTGAGTTTAAAATGAGAGTCTTCTCAGACGACATTTGTATTCCCTGGAGAACCCAGAAAAGAGCATAAGGCAATTGATGGATGTAATAGTGGAATTAGAATATGATTCAGGACTAAAAGGAAACAGAGACAAAACAACAATAATAACAGAAAATGTGGGGAAAAGGAAGAAGAAATACTGGAAGAAATTAGTGGATTTAAAGTGGGAAAGAAAGTTAAATATCTAGGAATAAATTTAACAAATAAAAACTCAGATCCATTTCACAATAACTATGAAACACATGGAAGGAGATCAGAAAAGACCTAGAAAAATGGGGAAAATTACACTTATCGCTATTAGAATAAATGTCACTGATCCAAATGTGTTTCCTTCCTGAAATATTGTTTCTGTTCCAAGCGATACCCATCATCCAGAATGAAAAACCCTTGAATCTATGGCAAAAGGAAATCTCAACATTTATTTGGAATAAAAAAAACAGCCAGGATAAAAACAAAAATACTTTGTGATGACAAAAGTAGAGGAGGGCTGGGTTTACCAAACTCAAAACTTTATTATGCTGCTTGTTGTTTAGTTTGGATTAAAGAATGGTTTGTGTTAGAGAAAGAACAATTGTTATGTCTGGAGGGTGAACATTTAAGATTTGGTGGCATGGATACCTAATTTATGGTAAAGAGAAAGTTCATAAAGAAAGCACAAATCATTTCCTAAGAAAAGCTCTATTGAAGATCTGGGGAAAAAACAAGTGTAGAATGTGTCCAAAAATACCTTTATGGCATTTGCCGCATGAGGCTCTTTTCGGGAGGAAAGGCATCCAGAAAACTAAATGGTTAAGATACAAGGATGTCCTGAAAGAATCGCAAGGAAAACTAGAGATCAAAACACAAGAAGAACTTAAAGAATCTGGCCTAGATTGTCCCTGGTATCTTTATCATCAAATGAGGGAGAGGTTTAAAATAGAGGTGAAATTAGAAGGAATACAAAATG
>NW_024820952.1:0-1839 GCF_019175285.1 Sceloporus undulatus | reverse complement strand
CTTAATCACATTGCATAGCGATGAAGGTACCCAAATCATATCAATACAGGAAAGTGACTGATGTCTGTTTGAATAAAATGTAAATCCCTGTTCCCTTTTTTTTCCTAATCTCCATACATCTTTCAAGTAATAACTTTTTATCAAATCAAAAAAGGAATGGGGGAGTACACCTTGATTATTTTTAATTTCTTTTGTAGATTTTTTATCTAAAGAGGTTTCCACTACTCCATTGAAATCACCCATGATTATTATTTTGTCGTTTTTCAATTTTTCTACTTCATTGTGCAGTTTGTGGTAAAAGAGTCCTTTTTTGTCCTGTGGGCAATATATACATAGTATTAAATATTTTTCATCATTCAAATTGATTTCAACTCCTACATAGTGTCCTGCTGGGTCATTTAAGACTTCTTTTGACTGTATATAATTTTTAGTATAAATTACCACTCCTTTCTTTCTGTTTTTAGCCGCCGAAATATAGTCATTCCCTAAGTTTTTAAATCTTATTAGTCTTTTTTCGGTGGATTTAATATGAGTTTCTTGTAGAAATATGATATCACAGTTTAATTTTCTTAGATAATGATTTACTTTATTCCTTTTGTTTGGTGTGTTTAATCCTTTTACGTTCCAGGTTATTAATTTCATATTGCAATTTTGTATTTAATTAAATTTTTTCTTATAGTTTCCAAATTATACTAATTTTTGAATTGTATTTGGGCAATATACAAAAAAGAGAGAAAGTGCAAAGGTAAAAAAAGGAAATTCATTCAGTTTATTAATCACTTCTCAGTCTTCCAATCTCCTACTCCACCTCTCCTAATTCTTCTCTGTTCTCCTCCTCTTCCGGAATGTTCCCCTTTTCCTCCTCCTCCCGACTCCTCCCCCTCTCCTCTCTCTCCTCTCCGATCAAGGATTCTGATGAGGATCTTTGGGGATCTTCGTTTTCTTCTCTCTCCTTTTTGTCGCTCCTCTCTCCTGGTGTTGATTTTTTGTCATTTCTTTTTTGAATTCTTTCCAAAAATTCCCAGCTTTTTCTAGTGAGTTTAGTCTATATCTTTTTTGGTTCCATGTTAAAGAAAGTCCTTCTAGTTCTTCCCACCTGAATGGTATTTTACATCTCTTCAGTTGTTCTGTTAAAAATTGGTAATCTTTCCGTCTTCTTAACACCTCTGCAGGAATATCCTTGAACACCTGGATCTCTGTCCCTCTTATCACAAATCTTGTTTTAAAGTTCTTCTGGAGAAATGCATCTTTGGTCTGTTTTCTTACCCAGTATAACACCACGTCGCGTGGAAGCTTCTTAGTTCTCACAGTATTAGAGTTTATGTGGTACAGCCTATCGATTTCTCCGATCATTTGTTGCACTGGCATATCAAGGTATTTAGCTAGGTAGGGAATCAAGAAGTCGTATAAATTTTCGTGTGCTTGTTCTGGAAGGCCTCTTAGTTTGATGCATTTTTCTCTTTGCTTAATTTCCAGTCTCAAAATGGCGTCCTGGTCTTCTTGTTGGTATTTGTTTAGATCTTCTATCCTTTCCTCCATCTTTCTTGTTTTATGATCTAATTTCTCTATATTTCCTGTTATTTTTTCCATGTCTTTATTTAGTTTGTCCAAATCTTGCCTTATTCTACTAGCTTCATATTTCAGTTCTTTCTTCGTTTCCTCTCTCGACTCCCTGATTTCCCGTCTTGTTTCTTCCTTTGATTCCCAGATCTCATTTTTGAGTTCCGTGTGTAATCTTTTCATTTCTTCCAAGAGTCCAAAATTTGGGTCAGAGCTGGACATTCTTCTTTGGCTTACCATTACTGCAGCCTGTTGTTGTCTTTCTTTTTCTCTCCTAGT
>NW_024820951.1:0-1839 GCF_019175285.1 Sceloporus undulatus | reverse complement strand
GTTGAGCTGGAATCTCTTTTCCTGCAGTTTGCATCCATTGCTTCGGGAAACCAGATTTTCTTGATCATAAAATTCCAGTTTCCTACACAGAGTCGCAGACTTGGAAGGGGTAAGTCAGCCGTGGAGAAGGCCATAGGAGAGCTAGAGGCCGCAAAGGGCCCATCACCACAGCAGTGTAACTATGCTTCTCATGATGTGTACAGCAATTGAAAATGGCTAGACACTTCAACTTACAATGTAAATACAAAATTCCTCTTTGTCTTGTCTACCTTTCCTGCAGGGAACGCTCTCACAGCGAGAGTCGGAGGGTCGAGACATGGCAGGCGGCTCTGACTCTCTGCCAGCCTCACGTTTGATCCAGAGGCACAGCCTTTTGTGTTACAGTCGGACCTTCTTATACACGGATTCAAGCATCCACGGTTTGAAAATGTTCCAAACAAGTATAAATTTACCTTGATGTTCCATTTTTATAAGGGACACCATTTTGCTATATCATTATATTTAATGGGACTTGACCATACACGGATTTTGTTATCCACGGGGGATCTTGGAACCAAACCCCAGTGTATAACAAGGGTCCACTGTATTTCCCTTTCTGCTCACTATGGACATAATAGCGGGCAGAGAATAGTGCAATGGCCAGCGGCCCGATTAATTTATTTTGTTGCCCTTATATAAATAACACTATGCAAGAAAATTATTATTATTATTATTATTATTATTATTATTATTATTATTATTTTGCACTGAAATAATAATAATAATAATAAATTTCTTTCCCTGCAAAATAATCCGTGTAGAAACTGCAGTTCTCCTTGGAAGTAAACCCTACCTCCCCCTTGGCCCCACTTTGGAGGACGTCCTGCCCTCCACCCCAAAGAGTCCTTTAGAAGCTTTACTAACCCCACTCTCTCTCTTTGCCCCCCCTTTTCCCTTTCTCCTCGCCAGCATGGCTCCTCTCCACATTAAAACGTGAAGGCATTCATTCAGGGGAGGCCACCGGAAGCAAATGGGGCAACATTGCAGCACGGCTTCATGGGAAATTTGCAACCTGGGGGTTTTGTGGTGGTGTTCCAGAGCAAAAGGAAAGTGTCATTCCACACCAGCCCAATCAGCAGTGAATTCGAACCGAACCTCAATGCGAATCCCGTCAACTCACTTTTTAGCAGACTCCCCAAAATGAGGAGCCAGGTAAGGGTTCAGTTCGGAAGCCCCGCGCAAAGAGCTCCCATTGAAAGGAACCAGGTGTGAAAATACATGTGAATTTGCATCACTCGATTCGCACGCGCCCCGGATTTGAGCTGGAAAGACCCCATCTGATAAACGCCATTCTCTCAGCCTCAGAGTGTCAGAACTCCAAAGCCAATTACTGATCAATATTCACATTCACTTTGGTTGCTGTTCATATTATTGGTGTAATTGCTTTAGATGTAGTTCTGCCAGCTTGCTTGCTAAGGGGGGATGGGATGCTTTGGCCGGATAGCTGCATAGGATTGGAATGTACTGTTTAATTAGTTGGAGACATCTGCAGAGCCTGCCCAAGGTCAACCTGGTTTCTCAAGCCGCGCTAGCCTGGGAAGCAAACAGGAGGGGGAAAGGTGGAATGTAGAAGGCGGGAGAGCAGGAGAAAAAGGGTGGGGGCCAGGAGTACTTTTAACTTGGTGTTTGAGGTTTGAGTTTCAGAGTTCACTAAAAAGTCTGTCTGATCACTTTCATCTGTATCTCAATAAACTTCACTGCTTTTGAGCAAGTTGCTGTTGTGGATTACTGGTGAAGGTTGTTGGATCTCACACAGAGGATGGCAATGGCAAACCCCCCTCTGAAGAAACTTGCCAAGAA
>NW_024820950.1:0-1839 GCF_019175285.1 Sceloporus undulatus | reverse complement strand
GTGTTAATCAAATGTGGGAGGCTTTTGTGTGCAGAGTGCATGACCTATGAGGCTGGTACGGTTTCTGTCGCTTGCCATGATCGTCTGGGGGCACAGGCTACCAGTCTGAGTGTTCAAGTGGTTACTTCCCCATTTCCTTAAGTAACCACGAACTCCCTGTCAACCCTTGTGTGAATGGTGATTTATGTACCGCGGTTGAGAATAAAGAAAAGAAAGTCTAGACAATAAAGATAGGTTGTAACCTAAGGAAAACTGCAGTTAAAGTCGGTCTAGGTGAGGGTGATCCGAGACCCTAGTTACCGCAATGGGATCAGGAAAGTCAAAGGGACTGACCCCCTTGGATTGTATGTTGAAAAATTGGGACCAATTTAAGGAATATATAGGACATGGCTGTAAAAGTTAAAGACCCAAAAGGAGAACCCACTACACAAAAGGTCCCCATATTACCTGATTCCAGTAATCCAGAAGATGAAGTTAAACCCCCTCCCCCTTATGCACCCTTTTATCCTAGCCTCCAAGTCCCAGCGGTGCCTCTGCCAGGACTGGAGGGAGAGGCTGCCAGCCTGGGCGCCTCCTCAAAAGATCTAATTCCAGAGAAAGAAACCAAACCTTTTGTATGTTAGAGTAGTCACTTTTCCCTTTAGATTCCCCCTGGCCAGCTATTGTGTCCTTGGACCTAAAACTTATAAAGAAAGTGTTAGCCTTTACAGCAAAGTACCAATCCAGACTAATGCATGGTACAGTGTTGTAAAAGAAAATCTGCCATGGTTAAGAACAATGTTGCATGGTAGTTAAAATACAAACTACATGAGAGAGAAAAAAATAATCTACAATTCTGTGATTCTTCATGTGCTAAAGACATGGAGACCAATTGTGAAGGAGACTGGCAACAGTTATGCAAGTTTGCCTAAGGCAAGAGGAAGATTCAAAAACAACAACAACAACAGAGAGGGTTCTCGAGTTTTGTGATCTATGACCCAGTGAATGAGAACCTGAAGGAAAAAACAGAGACTGAGTAATAAAATGCTAAGAGTTTTAATTGTAAAATAAGACCCCTTTTGTCAACCTATTGGAAGAGATTAAAGTTTATACAATCCACTGAATAGCTCATAAGTTCTAAAATGCTCCTGGATGCCCAGTGCCTTTGAAACAGACTTTGCCTGAAAACTAGAAATTTGGGATGAAATTTGAAAATGCCTATGTCCGTTTGCTCTGAGGACTGTGTTTAAAATTTTAAAAGGAGCAGACAGAAGATAAACCCAGGAGCATGGGCAGAAGAAAGATTAAAAGCCTGGAGTGTTTAAAATGAAAAATGAAAAATGGGTGTTAGAGTAATTTAAAAACACCCAATTGGACTGTGTGTATCATAAGAAGAAGATGAAAAATCACATTAATGAAATACCAGTTTGTGTGGAAAACACTCCTGTTAAAGAAAAATATAATCCCAATCTGTGTGAGTTTAAAGGAATTATTATTATTATTATTATTTATAAAGCACTGTAAATTTACACAGTGCTATACACTATAATACATACAATGTACAACAAACTTCCACAGATTGAGTTAGAAAACAGATGAGTTTTGCTGTCCTAGAGTAACAGAGAACCTGGAGTAGCAAAGTAAGACAAGCTTGAAATTTGGTTGTGAGAGCAGTAGAGCAACCACATTTAAAGAATAAAAGACGGGTTTGCAAAGTTATGCAGAACACATGAAAGAACGAACCAAGCATGTTTGTAAAAGGAAAGAGACTCAGAAGAAGCCTTTGGATTGTGGAAATCCAGGCTGTGGAAGGGTGTATGCATGGAGGCCTGAGAGAGGAATCCTGAGAGAGAAATCCTG
>NW_024820949.1:0-1839 GCF_019175285.1 Sceloporus undulatus | reverse complement strand
TCCATAGTTTAATTCCAATTTTGCTCCCTCCTTTCCTGAAATAAATTAATCTCCCTTTTCCTTCAAAGCTCTCCAAAGTTCTCCTTGATACTTCTTTGAAGCTAGAAGAGTTATGGTAGCAGAGGCACGACTGGCTTTATAAAGGGGTGGAAGGGTAAATCCAAAAGTCTGTCTTACTTATTTATTTTTTCCTTGTCTGCAGAATATAAAGGAACAAAAGAGGGGTCCTTTTTTGAGCTTTTCCCAGGCAGGCTGGACATCTGGAGGCCGTTCGGCCCGGTCTGAATAGACTGCGCTGCATTCATCTTCTCTCCCCGCTTCAAGTATTTGCCCTCCGAAAAATCTGAATTTCAAGTAACGCTCTCCATAAAGGAATGAAAGAAAAAGAAATGCAAGCTGGCTTTCCTTGTTACCAGGGACTGAAGCGAACCATAGAAATAACTTCACAATGCAGACGTACTTTGGGACGGACGGACAGGCGTGCAGAATTGGTTTTACCGCTTCACAGCTGCTTTAAAAAGAATAAAAGAATAATCCTTGTTTTGGGAGAGTAGAGAGGATGTAAAGGGGCAGAATTTCATTGGCACAAAAAGCGCCGTGACCCCTAATGGCACTTCTGCACCCCAATTCTGTTCCCACCTTCCCGGTTGCCGTCATCTCTGTTCATAATATTTGCAAGTGCTTGAAGCGGGGAGAGTCTTTGCAAAGGCCTCAGCTCTGGGCTCGATGGTGTGCGTGAGTCTTTAAGATATTTATTGTTGAGGAAATGTGTGGTGTAGTGGTTTAAGTGTTGGATTGTGACCCTGGGAGAACTGGGTTTGAAACCTTGCCCAGCCTTCCAAGTCATTTCTGACTTATGGCAACTCTAAGGCAAACCTATCATGGGGTTTTCTTGGTACGTTTCTTCATAAGGGCTTTGCCATTGCCATCCTCTGAAGCTATTAGAGTGTGACTTATACAAAGTCACCTACTGGGTCTACTTGGCCGAGCCAGGATTTGAACCCTGGCCTCCAGTGCTCAAACTACTATGCGACACTGGCTCTCAACTTTAAGAAATAGCATCCTGCTGAGAAATTTCAACCTAGATGACATAAATTGCTCCATAAATGCTGGTGAATATTGGATAATTATAGGCATATCTCAGTTGACAACTGCAGACAAAGGAGCTGCTTTTTGTGATTTTTTAAATGCCTGCCCAGCACCTATTTTCCTCCTTGTCCTCTGTATATCTGGAAGATTTTTAGCAGCATCCTTATTGGGAGATTGGTTTTTTTAAAAGGATTTTCTGCTGCAAGAATTACTCAGAGATGGTTTGGCCAGTTCCTTCCTCTGGAATACAATCGACAGCAAATGGTATTTGATGGCAGGCTCTCATTCAAGGGCTGTCCTTGCTTAGCTTCCAAAATCAGACAGGTTCAGGCACCTTTACCATGTTTAGCCCCTGTTAATAACTGAACTTGATTATTACTTGTGTTCAAGTTGTTTCCGACTTACGGCAATCCTGAAGGGAATCTATGATGGGATTTTCTTGGCAAGATTTGTTCAAAATTTCCTGTTGGCCTCAGCTGGAAAATTTAATTTCCTTTTTCTCCTTCCTTCCTTCCTTCCTTCCTTCCTTCCTTCCTTCCTTCCTTCCTTTTCTGTTCCATAGTCCAAGTGGGAAGAAATTCCGCAGTAAGCCGCAACTGGCCCGTTATTTGGGTAATTCCATGGACCTGAGCACCTTTGACTTCCGGACGGGGAAAATGCTGATGAGTAAAGTGAATAAAAACCGCCAGAGGATGCGCTACGATTGCTCCAGTCAAGCCAAGGTGAGGATGAGTCCAGATTCATTTCTTT
>NW_024820948.1:0-1840 GCF_019175285.1 Sceloporus undulatus | reverse complement strand
CATCCATAGATGTTGTTATCCTGGAGGGGTCATGGAACCAAACACCAGGATATACCTCACTTGGAATATTTTGTCCAGTTTTGAGCACCATAATTCAAAAAGGATATGGACATGATGGAGCATGTGCAGAGGAGGGCAACTAAAATGGTCAACCGCCTAGCCCTGTGAGGAGAGACTTTGGGAGCTGGATATGTTTAGCCTTGAGAAGAGAAGGTTAAGAAGTGGTGTGATAGCCCTGTTCAGATATATTAGAAAGGGTGTCATTGTAAGGTTGGAGCAAGGTTGTTTTCTGCTGTTCCAGAGAATAGGACACAGAGCAATGGATGCAAGCTCCAGGAAAAGAGATTCTACCTAAACATTGGGAGGAACTTCCTGACTGTGAGAACTGCTCCACAGTGGAAGACACTGGTCCCTCGGAGAGTGGTGGAGTCTCCTTCTTTGGAGGTCTTTAAACAGAGGCTGAGAAACTTCCGGTTTCAAAGGCGGTGTGAAGAGCAACCTTCAGGAGAGGCTCCGGAGGACGCTCAGTGTCTGTGGAGTCGGGGGCAGTTGGGGTAAGATACCATCTGCCCAAAAGAATCCCCCTGACAAGGAGGAGGCAGAGGGGCTCAGCAGATACCCCTTCCCAGCGTCAGGGATCTGAAAATTTTGAAAGATATAGGGAGAGACGCTGAAGACGAAGAGGGGTTTGCAGCAGCCACATCCGCAGCAAGTTTTCTCCACCCACGGCTTCGAGACGGAGGTGCTGCCACCCCTTTTCTTTTTAATTTGGAAATAAACCTTGCAAAGTAACTTACCTATCGACCATAGTACTTTTTGCATGAGGATCCATTCTGCGGAGATTTCCGAGGAGATTTGATGTGTGTTTTTCTCCCAGTTTGAGATGTCTCCTTCTCTCCTTACCAGTTTCCCGACCTCAGAGTTCGCCAGAGGATCTCAAAGCGCTGACTGGGACCGTGAACCGGTTGAACGAAACCTTCCCAGATCTTCAGCTGAAGGCGATGCAGCATTCCTTGAAAGGGGAGTTCTTGGACCACATCTGGTGCTGGCAGGATATACAGACTCACACGTGGAGCGCCCGAGTGACCAGTTGACCGAAGTGGGAGGTGAGGTGGGCAGCATGAACCGGACTCTGTCCTACGACCTGGGCACACACCACACCCGTATCCAGGACCTGCAGGTCTTGATCAGAAATGCCACCGAGGATGTGCAGCAGATGCACCTGGTCCACATTGCCATAGAACAGCAGCTGAAGCATGAGTTGGCCATCTTAAACAATGTTGCCGAAAACCTGACGCTCAAGGACTGGGAGCACTCTGTCACCTTGAGTAATAGGAGGTACGGGGATGCAACGAACCTCTAGGGCAGTGATTCCCAAACTTTGCTCCTCCAGATGAACTTCAGCTCCCAACATTCCTGACTTCTGGCCAAGTAGGTTGAGGCTTCTGGGAGTTGAAGTCCAAAACATCAGGAGGATTAAATTTTGGAGATCATTGCTGTGGAGTCATCACCATACAGGTTGAGTTTCCATTATCTGATATGCTTGGTACCAGAAGTGTTTTGAGTTTTGGATCCCCCCCCCCCACAAGTGTTTGGAATATCTTTATATACTTTAGCTGCCTTGAGTCCCTATATCAGGGGAATGGTGGGGTATAAATAAATAAAATACAAATAATAATAATGACAACTTATCTTGCAGATGGAATCCATGTCTAAACATGAAATTCTTTAATGTTCCATGAGCCAGTATGGTGGATTGGTTTGAGCGCTGGACTATGTCTTTGGAGACCAGGATTTGAACAAAGGGTTGGCCCTGGAAAACCCCACTGTGTGCCCTTGG
>NW_024820947.1:0-1840 GCF_019175285.1 Sceloporus undulatus | reverse complement strand
GGAGGAATCGGGCTTCGCCCAGCTGCCTTGCCAAACAATGTCCTCTGAGTCCCAATGGTGTGGGGAATGTAGAGGCTTGGCTCCTGGCTTGCAGCTTGGCTTTCTTGCCGGGTTTTTTCTAGTAAACCACAAATTGAACACAAGTCATCAGTGTGACGCAGCAGCTAAAAAGCAAATGTTATTCTAGGCTCCATTAATAGAAGTATAGTGTCTAGATCAAGGGAAGTAATAGTACCATTCTGTGTTGGTCAGGCCTCACCTGGAATACTGTGTGCAGTTCTGGTCACCACAGTTCAAAGAGGATGTGGTCAAGCTGGAACATGGCCAGAGAAAGGGGACTAAAACAGTGAAGGATCTGGAAACTATCCCTTATGAGGAATGTTTAGGGAGCTGGGTATGTTTAGCCTGGAGAAGAGAACCTTCAGAGGTAATATGATAGCCCTGTTTAAATATTTGAAAGGATGTCATATTGAGGATGGAGCAAGCTTGTTTTTTGCACCTCCAGAGAACAGGACTTGTAGGGATGGATGCAAACTACAGGAAAAGAGATTCCACTAAACATTAGGAGGAACTTCCTGTCAGTCAGAGCTGTTCGACAGTGGAACACACTCCCTCGGAGAGTGGTGGAGTCTCCTTCTTTGGAGGTCTTTAAACAGAAGCTGGATGGTCATCTATCATGGGGGTTGCTTTGATTGTGAGTTCCTACATGGCAGAGGGTTGGACAGGACGGCCCTTAAGATCTTCCAAGTCTATGATTCTGTGATTCTAAGTCCCACTCTCTCAGCCTCAGTGGCAAGCCCCCTCTAAAGAAATATGCCAAGAAACTCCCATGATAGGTTTGCCTTAGGGTCACCACAGGTTGGAAATGACTTGGAGGCACACAACAACATCAACATTTTCTGGAATCACTAAATAAAACTTCTCAAAGTGGATATAATGCTAACAGTCTTATGTTACACAAACCCTTTCAGGACATAAAGAAAATATCACTTTACCACCATCTTGCACACTTAGAAGATATTAGCTGCATGCTCCTTTTTGTTTCTCAGTTGAAAGTGGATTTCCCTCCCTTTCTGAGTCTTTTCTGATGGCACATAGGGAAGAGCACAAATGCATATTACAACGTTCTGTTTTAAACTCTCAAAGCTTCAAAAGAAGATTACCTGATGGGTGACAGGCACTCAGACAACAAAAACAAAAAAGTAAAGATTTCCTCATTTTCAGTTTAGGAAGTCTATACATATATTTTTCTGTCTAAATTAACAAATGAAGAGTGAAATAAGGAAGGCAATAGTGGGATGAGCATGTTCAGAATATGAATTCTCTTATATAGTAATACTAAAAGTATTTTAGAACAAAGTTGCTCTGAAAAGTAGTTTGACCAGCATATGAAGGTATTCAAGTGAAACAGTGCATGCACTGCAGATGCAGATGCTCTTATAGTTGCTATTTGTTCAGGCAGCAAGCTTATTTGTCATGTTGACCAGACACTGTTGTTTGTGATACATTCACTCTAAAATCAGTAGGTATTATGAATTAATCATCACATCGTCTGGAATGTGCCCTTTCTTTTAGGACATCTAGCATTCCTATGGCAGGGTTCAGGGTTCAAGATCTGTTATTATAAAAGCCACTTGTGCCCTTTCCACTTCAGGTTGGCAGGGCAATTGATTCAAGGGGAAACAGCTTGGTTTTATTTATTTTTTTTACTAACAGCATCTTTGTCCAAATGTAGTACCCTAATGAAACTAGATCCCATCTGATCTTGGAAGATAAGCAGGGTCAGCACTGGATAGTACTTGAGTGTTATGCCAAAGGAAAGAACTGTCAAAACTACCTC
>NW_024820946.1:0-1840 GCF_019175285.1 Sceloporus undulatus | reverse complement strand
GGACAATGGCAATGTTCTCTAATGTTTCTTTTCCTACCTGAGTTTGCGTAGTTCCATGGTTGATTCAAGAGGCCCTTTGTTACCCAGAATGCTGGAGTCTGGGGAGGACACCCGCAAGTGCTATGCTTTTAGGGGAATTAGATACTTAGCTGAAAGGAGAGATAAAGTTTGGTTGGGGCAAGAGCGACATTGGGATTAAGCTTAACTATACCAGGCCTGGAAGCCCACAGAACTCCAAAGGCATTTGAAATAGGATTTTTTATGTTTTATTGAGGGGGAAAAGCATAATACACACACACACACACACACACACGCACAAGTGTTCACACACACACACACAAGAACTAGATAACAGGTCAGAGTGGTCAAGAGATGTAAGACTTTCTTAATGGTAATACTTTACCTAGGCGGATCTTGATTCCAATTGCTGAGTGTTCAAAATGGGAAGAGAAGTCAGGAGCTCATGAGACAAATGGGTTTGGTGGCTGCAGTGAGGTGCTTAGCCATGTAAACCGATAGACTGTCTGTCTGTAATTGGACTGAAGTCAAAGAACAGCCAGTCAGGGCAGATATTTATGCTGTAATTGTTGCTTGTGGGCAGAAACCGAGTGTCCAAAAGGGTTTAAATCACTTTAGGATGTGTCCTTAGAGGAAGAATGGTCTGAAACCAAATTGAATGCAATGGGTGCTTGGAGCAAATAAATCAGACAAAAAGGATTAGCACACTGGCTCTCAGTCCTTCTTGGCTCTGAATTCCTATCGTGTTCACAAGCCAATATACAGCACAATCTGAGGGTGTTGCTCCCAGATGCAGCTCAACAATAGCATAGCAGAGTATGGAAGCAAATATCCAGATATAGATATTGGCAATGCACTGACCACTTTTTACACTAAAAATCTATCTCGAGTTACAAAATAATACAAATATTTGCAACCTCTCCTCTCCGAGTTCCTTCAGCTTCACCATCTCTTGTACACAAAACTCCAATCCAATCCACACCAATCTGCATGTGAGCTGTATACTGTATTGGTTGGGAGTCATATCCTGGTGCCAAAGAGCATGAAGTGACCTCTGCAGTTAGCTTGCATCATGCCTTGGGCTCTGACTCAACACTTTATGGCAGTCTCACAGAATATGATGCCACCTGTTAATCAAAGTATTTTTTGCAAATGTTTAACGGAATATTGTTTCAACAGTCCTTTGACTATCTGCTTCCACTGGTTCCCTCAAGGCAGTCCCCATTCTTTGCTAGATCCTATGAGTAAGGATACAATCGCTCCATGGATTTACGGGCATAAGCAGCAGGGTCACGCTTGGGTTATTCAAAGCAACTTTATTAATTTAATCTCAAATAAGGAGGGTTTAATGAGGGCTCTCTTAATTCTGATTTTCAAACTTATCTATCATTGTTCTTCTTTGCAGAAGAATATTTGAGTCATGAGAGAGTCCACAGAGGAAAGAAGTCACATAAATGCCAGCATTGTGGCAAACGTTTGGCTTACAAGTCTATCCTTGTCGTGCATCAGAGAGTCCACACCGGAGAGAAGCCATACAAATGCCAACATTGTGGGAAATGTTTCTCTCAGAAGTCATACCTAATGACACATCAGAAAGGTCACACTGGAGAGAATCCATACAAATGCCAGAATTGTGAGAAATGTTTTTCTTCGAAGTCATACCTAATGACACATCAGAAAGGTCACACTGGAGAGAAGCCATACAAATGCCAGCAATGTGGGAAATGTTTTGCCTCCAAGTCAGTCCTTGTCATGCATCGGAGAATCCACACAGGAGAGAAGCCATACAAATGCCAGCATTGTGGGAAATGTTTTTCTACAA
>NW_024820945.1:0-1840 GCF_019175285.1 Sceloporus undulatus | reverse complement strand
GGAGGCAGCCACCAACCTGACAGATAATAATAATAATAATAATAATAATAATAATAATAATAATAATAAGCTTTATTTGTATTTTCCTCCCTTTCCCAATGGATCGAGGCAGTATTACAACCGTAAAATAGCCACAAAACAACAATAGCAAAAGTTGTTTACAAGTGGCTGGGTGCGTAAGCCTGTCGGAAGTGTGAAGAAGCCTGAACTTAAGAACTGAACTTGAAATCAGGCCCTTGTATTCATACATATTAAGGGTTCCATTTAGCAATTATGAGCAATGTCTATGAAGAGAGGAAAGAGTAACACAAAAATTCCTTGTTCTCTAATGTTTCTTTTCCAACCTGAATTTGCTTAGCTCCATTGTTGATTCCAGGGGCCCTTTGTCACTCGAAATGCTGGCGTCTGGAGAGGACACTCGCAAGTGCTGTGCTTTCAGGGGAATTTCATACTTAGCTCAAAGGAGAGATTGGGGCAACAGTGACCTCGGGATTCATCCCAACTACGCCAGGCCTGAAAGCTCACAGAACTCCAGAGGCATTTAAATAGGTTTTTGTGTTTTATTTAGGGGAAAAGCAAAATACATGCAAACACACACATATACACATATAGGTGTTCACACACACACACATACACACAAGAACTGGGTAACAAAGGTGGCAGTGGTGAATAGTGTAAGGCTTTGCTAATGGTATTACATTACCTAGATGGATCTTGATTCCAATTGCTGAGGGTCCAGAAAGGGAAGAGAAGTCAGTAACTCCAATGGCAAGTGGGGCTGGTGAGTGAAGTGAGGTGTTTAGCAATGTAAACCAACGGAGTGTCTGTCTGCAACTGGATTGATGCTGAAGAACAGCTAGTTGGGGCTGATAGTTATACTGAAATTGTTGCTTGAGGGCAGAAACTAAGCATTCAAATAGGTTTAAATTGCTTTAGGATGTTTCCTGGGTGGGGAAAGAATTGTCTGAAACTGAAATAAATGCAAAGGGTGCTTGGTGGAAATACTTCAACCAAACAGGATTGTCACACCGGCTCTTAGGTCCTTCTTGGCTCTGAATTCTGGTCCCATTCACAAGCCAATGTATAGCATAGTCTAAAGGCGACACTCCCAGAGTTCAACAATAACATAGCAGTGTACAGAAGCAAATCTCCAGATATAGGCATTGGCAATGCATTAACCACTTTCCACACTTAAAAATAACTCACAGACACAGTTGATTTCCTTCAAGTCCTTGGAGTTTCTTTACCTTGAGTTGCAATATAAAACAAATATTTACTGCTCTCCTCTCTGAAATCCATCCACTTCACAATCTCTTCTACATACAACTACAACCCACATCAATCCGCATGTGAGCTGTATACTGCATTGGTTGTGAGTCATCTCCTGGTGCCACACAGCATGAAGCATCTTCTGCAGTTAGCTTGCATCATGCCATGCGCTCTGACTCAACACTCTATGGCAGTCTCACAGGAAATGAGGACACTTTTCAATATATTTATTTATTTATTTATTTATTTATTTAATGGAATATTTTTCAACGGCCTGACTATCTGCTTCAATTGATTTCCTCATGGCAGTTCCCCTTCAATCTCTCCTTTGGTAGCTCCTACAGTCATTATATGGATTTGGGGGCATCCAGAACAGAGTCATGTTCAGGTGACTCACACCAATTTTATTAATTTAATCTCAAATTGGGAGGGCTGAATGTGGGGCTAAACTTGGAGTAACACTTTCCTCTCTTAACACTGAGATTCAGTCTTGTCTGTCATTGTCCTCCGTTACAGAAGAATTGGTCAGTCACGAGAGAGTCCACACAAGAAAGAAGTCACATAAATGCCA